>NW_019385959.1:20719-41914 GCF_000671375.1 Centruroides sculpturatus | reverse complement strand
GATGACAACAAATATTTGACCAAAATGGTCGATAAATAATTCAACAAAATATTTATTTATTATAAAAATATTTTTTTTTTTCCCATGGAAAAAAACGAACTTACTTTCTGAACAACCCAATATGTGTGGTGGTGACAGAACATTTTGCTTTTAATATATATTGTACACAGATAGATTAAAATTACTAAAAATAATATAAAAACTAAAACTATATATGTATCCTGTACATAACCAAAGGTTATTATTCAAAAATCAAACTTAAAGAATAGTTGTTAGGAAAGCAAATGAACAGCCATCTCTTCAACCACAAGTCTGAGTCAAAAGTGAAGTCTTTTTGTTTCCTATCCCTACACAAATACACATCTTTCCCTTTTTAACACTTTCCACAAATTTATGCCAAGTCCACAGAGGAAGTTAACAGGTGGTCGTTTTGAGTGAAAAATTGTAGACCCCATCAGTGGCCTGGTGTGACCTACTAACACAGTTTCTTTGTAAAGTGTTGGTTCCAGTTTTGATGGAATTGAGCATTTTGCTTTTAATATATATACAGATTTTCTATAAAAATGATCAATCTAAATAAAAAAATAATATAATAAAATTTCAACTATTGTTCTGATTTTCAAAAAACCATAATAGTGCAGGCTAAAAACATAACATAGATTAATAGTAAATCACTGTTTTAGAGAAAAATTATAAATCATCAACATAATAGAGCCAAAACTATATGAAATTCTGAAATACTCTGTATATGACTCTTGCATAACTGATGATGAGAGTTATCATTTGTAAGAGCCAACAAAAAATAATCTGTTATGTTAAACTATCCCATTCTGCCTAATGTTTGTTATTTTCAGCAAATTTCTTTAAAAAATCTGTGAATTTACACTATGTGTTTAATAAATTACATATACATAAAAACTAAGCTTATTACTAATTATTTTCCTATTACAAAAATTACAAAAATGTCAGTTCTATCTAACAAAAATTGTGCATCAAGCATCATCACCTATTATAATTAAAAACTTTGAACATTTTCTTTGATTTGATACTTTGATTACTGAATACTTTGAAAATTACATATAGTTTCAATAAAAAGAGAATGCATCATCAAAATATAAGAAACTATAATTGAATAAAAGATACTGATTACAGTACATAAAATATTTTAAATTCTAATATTTAAAATCTTAATTACCAAACATTTCTATGAGAAGCAATTAGTAATTCAAAATCAGGTCCAAAGGTTTGCAATGCATCAACAAGCAATAAACTATGAACACATAATGTCATTGATGTATCATGTGGACGTTTAGAAAAACTACTTTTAACTCCAGTTACTTGTAATTCTGCTATTGACCTTTCTGAAATATAAAAAAAGAAAAGAAAGTCAAAAAAAAAATTAAGAATTAAAAAAAAAATACTTTAAAAATTTTCTTATAAATTTAATAGATAATATAAAATTACAATTTCTCTTGTTATCTCTTAAAATTATAAATTAAAAATAGGGCAGAATAAAATATATATTAGAGTAAATATTAAAAAACTTTCATTTACAGAACAGATGAAGATAAAAGCTTACAAAAACTGAAAGTGGAATAATAAATAAGCATATGTACATACATAAAGACATGAAGTGTTTAGCTGACAGAAAAGAGGGTAAGGGAAAGAGGAGGGGGAAGAAGGAGGGAGAGGAGATGGACAGTAGAGAAAGGTAGGATCCCTCTGAATGAGAAAGGTAGGATCCCTCTGAATGGCATACGTATGACTACAGTACCCTCTATGTTTGATGTTAGCATGCAGTTTTTAGACTGCAAGGCTGTAGTCCCCCAAAAGGTCTAAAAGAAAACCTGAGTGTAGCAAACACCAATAATTGAGTGCCGCCACAAATAGCTAAGTGTAGAAGTTAGTGCCAAGTGGCTGTTAGTAGGAAGATTTACATCTACTTATAATCTAATACTAATAAAACTAAACGTGATCACGAATCTTAATATTACTTAACAGCTAGACAGACAGCAGCAGCAGCAATATATTAAATTCCAGAAATATTTAATTGAAAAAACAAATGTTTTCAACCTTCTTGATAAGTCTGCTTCAGGTCTTATACACTGCGTTACATAAATTAATGTTCATTATTTTATGTAATGCAGTGTATAAGACCAATTTTATTTTCCATATTTTGTAATTAAATATACAAAATATAGAAAATAAGTATTATATAAAATAGCATTTGAATGAGTTGTTAAGCGAGCATTAACCGTCTAGCTATAAGATTGATACGGCCCGTACACAGACTTTAAAATTACCAAAAAAGGGCAAACATTATTTTAAATGTTTTAAGTAATAATAATGTACATGAAGTAGTTGTTGATAATAATAATGTATAAATAATTCTAGACTGTAACACTAATAAATTATTTCGCTTCAAACTTGATATTATTACTATTTTACATCAAAATATTAAAAATAATACAAATTAAAATAATACCTCGGCTTTGAACTTCAAAAGATACTTCATCAATTCCAAACCACATTAGCAATAATAAAGTTTCTTGCATAGGTTGTTCATCAAATTCATTTAACATTGATTCTCTATAAATGGAATGCAATTTATACATATTTATACATTAATTCATATAATGTCTCTCTTTTCAAAAATTATATCATAATTAAACTATTAAAAAATTTATAAAATATGAAAAAGATCGGAAGGAACATTACTCTATTTAAGAACAAATTCATTGTACTGTACTTAATTTCTGAATTATATAAAAATTTATTTATCAATTTTAATTACTTAGTAGTTGATTCTTCCAATTCACTTATCACACTTAGATTTTTCATTGTTGTATTTGCTAAATTAAAGTTAGGAGATGATGTTTTAATTGGTTTTGGATCCAAATTTAATGGAGTGCTAATAATATCCAAACATGTTTTCAGACAATCTATCTAAATTTAAAAAACAACAACATTAACACAGTAGTAGAAAATCTAAAATTCATAACATATTTTTATATATAATAAGACCTAAAATATAAAATATTTGATCTAGCAGAAAATATGAGAAAAAAATTCATTTAAAATCTATAATTTTCTATTATTATTTAAATATAACAATATTTCAAATAAGTTAAAACAAAAAGAAAAATAAAACAATAATACAAAATATTACAACTATTTAAAAATACTTTTCAATGTTAGTGATAATTTTAGTTTCAGATTCAAAAACATTCAAAAAAATCAAAGACTGAATATTCTAATTGTGCACTAAATGACTGTAAAAAAGTATAGCAAAAGCATGTCAGCCATACTGTTTCTGTACTCTTTTGTAGATATCTATCTGGTGTTCACTCCATGATTATTTGCAGTAAGACAAGAGATGAGCAAAAGAGCATTATGGTGAGCATTGACCACTTGAGAATGAACCAAAAGACTTTGTTGAATGCTTTGCAATAAACTGATATCATGAATAATTTTTTGAAAATGCCCTTCCAGATGAAACCATTTAAAATTACACTTTATCTTAATTGATGCCATACAATTTTTACCATATTCTCTTCTTGAAAATGAAAGAATTTTGTATTTTATATAATATATAAAATTCTATCAAATTTATTACAGGAAAAATTCTTCATTTAAATCATATTATAGTAGTAATATTTCTGTAAGGAAAGACTAATAAAAAGTTTAATAGTACTGTTAAACATTACAGAACTGCATTATATATTAATATTACAAATTTTCCCTACAGTTTAATAACTTACAACTTAATAAAAATAATCTTCGTACTAATTTAATTAAATTTAAACTGAATACAAGTATTCCTCAACTTTCAGATGCTTGCTCATTTGTACGTTACTTTGGTGCTTCTAAATCACCTCTTGCATACTAAATTATAAAAATTCAGCAAACAAAAATAAATTTTAAAATATTGTGCAATGGTACTTTAAGCAGTTGACTTTGATATCATCAAATTTTAAAACTCACTTTAAAAAATTTTTTTCATTTTCTATTTAAACCAAACTTTAAATATAAAACATTAACAATGATTTAAAATGATTTAAAACAGTGACATTAACAATGATTTAAAATGTTAACATTTTAAATAATGTTTTAGTCATTTATTTGCTGTAAAAATTCAAAACTTTCCTACTTTAATAAGAGATTTTGTAAATTTTCTTTCTAGCTTTCCAGGAAGAAATTTCCTTCAAATAAGCAAGTTTATTGCCAGACTTTGGTACTGTACATATTTTTAGGAGCACTGCTTTATATTTTAATACATTTGATTTACAATATTAATAAATGTAAATTACCTTTTTCTCACTGACATGGACAACCAATTTTGGAAGTTTTCCATATACTGTGATATTTGGCCAATTAGGATTTTTTGTTGATATCAACTGTCTAAATTTGAAAAGACAAATAAATATATTAAGGTTTCCTGTATTAAATTCATTTTTTTCATCATTTAAGCAATATACTTTATCATTTTGTATTCTCTGACATGAAATTATCATTCTGTAAGACAACTTAAGACTAAATTTTTCAATTCTCTAAAATTTGAAACTAAAAAAATAAACTATTATAATAAATAAATAAGTCTTTAGAACTTGTCTTAATATTAAAATATACAAATATTACACAGAATTTCAAACTAACTGAAAACTACTTTTAAATAAATAATTTTTAGAGATAAAGTTAAAATTAATAATGAAGACCATTAATTATACTAATGATTGCAACATTTGTTTTCTTACTGTTTCCAGATTTAGAATAATTAGCCTTTCTAATTCTACAACTTCTTAGTGCATGCTATATAAGGACATGTGTATCACAAAATTTTAAATATAGAAATTAAGAAATTTTTAAATTATATAGCAATATTCCTTGAATGCCAAGTGACAATTACGATAATTAACCAGAATAATATTCTTTTTTTTTTCTTTTTTAAAGGCTTACTTTTCAAAAGTTTTATTTTCAATTCATTAAAAATTTATATAATGATAGCAACTATTTGTGTTGATTATTGTATATCTTGGCACTATATTATGTCAATCATGCTCTTTTGTTACAAATATAAATATTCAGTGATGTTCACAAGATTTTTTTTCCTAAATAAACAATTGATGATAATGCAGAATTTCTAAAATCTGGGTGAGATTCTAAACCTAAATTCAAATATTCTTTTATTAATAAAGTAATATTGAATTTGATTAAAATTCACCATAATACATTTTGAAATGAACATATGGCAGAATTGTTGTCTTTTGCTATTGAATTTATAAGTTAGTTTTATAAATTCAAATTAAATTTTTCAAATTACTTTAACTTTTTCTCATGATAATTTTTCTTATAGTTTAAATAAATAAATAAATATTCAAAATATTTTTACAAATTAATTCTAAATATAGAATTTACAATTTTAGAACTAATTTTTCTTCATATTCAAGATGAAATCATTATTTATTTAATTTTAATTAAATATTTAAACAGTTATTAATACCTTTCCATTTGAAGGGAAACAGAAAAACGATCGAGTACATGTAAAATGCTAGTTCCTCTTAACTGAGCAAATCTCCAATTATCTTTCATTTGACTGACTAAGACTTGCATATCACTTAATTTCAAAGTATATCTAAAAAAAAAAAAAAAATACTAAAATTTAATAAAAAAATATTTATATAAGCAAATGATTAAAATTACATAAACAATAAATATAAAAAGCTTAAACCTAATATAATTACATTTCTCTCATTTTAAGATGTTTTTTTAATCCATTTTTATTTATTGAAAATAGAGGTGCATCTGATAATCAGTTGTGTCTTAAATTTTCAGTCCAATCCAAATCAACAATCATTATAAGTAGACACACATGCCTCAATAATAAATACTTTTTGATCATATATACATCAATAATAAATGTTTTTTGTTATACTGCAAAATGGTCAGTTATTACAAATGACTGCTTTCAATTTAAATCTTTTTAAAATGTCTTCCAGTTAACATTGTGATCAACATTGATTATACAGAATGATCAGTTACAAATTAGGTAATTAAACAATATTGCCAATTTAACAGCATTTGTATTACTTTTCTAACTTGTTTTTACTCAACAAAACATATCAGAACTGATTATTTTTAAAGCTTTCTCTCCACAAAAAATATTTTTAATTTGATTTCAAAATCAGATTGTATCTTAAAATAGGAGAAACATGATATAATATCAATTTTAAATTAATAAGACATGAAACTTTAAGTTAAACATCTCAGTTTTATGTTTTGAGCCAATTCTATAAAACAGAGTTAAAATACTTCAACTATACTTGAAAAGTTATATTTATCACCATACAGAGATTTATTTATTTATTTTTCATAATATTGAATTTTTGTTTGAAACAGAAATAAAAATTTCAAGAAAAATCTGGTTTACAATTAAAGAAATCCTTCAAATTTTTAATAATTGAAATGTTTTTCTTTTGAAAATTCAATTATTGTAATGTATTAGAAACTATTCATTTTAAAGACTATAATTAACTGGAGTTATTGGGACAAGTGTTTTGATAAATAAAGAAATTATCTTTCCTATCCCATAATGTTAAATTAATTTCAATATTAGTAATAAAAAGTAATTTAAATAATTTATCTGAAATGTAATCATTAAATAAGAAGT
Source organism: Centruroides sculpturatus (assembly GCF_000671375.1). Classification (NCBI taxonomy): domain Eukaryota; kingdom Metazoa; phylum Arthropoda; class Arachnida; order Scorpiones; family Buthidae; genus Centruroides; species Centruroides sculpturatus. The sequence goes on along the minus strand of NW_019385959.1, from coordinate 35,247 downwards.
TATTTTATTCTGAGTTCTAATTAAACATCAGTTTCATGCAATGACAGCAAAAGATATAAGATTTTCATTTAGATCAATAGCAAAAACGCTTAATTGTTTGCAATTTGATGAAACTTAAAGGAAAGGATAATTGCAAAAATTCAAATAAAATTAATTTGACTAAACTTTGAGAATGTTCAAATATACAAAATTTTAATTGTGTGGGAACTTTTTTTTTTAAATTTTAGCTGAAGCAGGAAATGATAATATCAGAAACTTTCTGTATTACACTCTGCAATTTATTTATAATTTAGGTGTACTCAGATGCATTAATTTAAACCTGATTTAAGTTCTTGCATGTAATGTCTATCACTCATTGGCTGCATTCAGCAATGAGCTTTTACCTAGCTTACATCTGCTGAACGATGAGTGACATATAAATTTGAACAGTAAACAGCCATCATTGATCAATTGCCGCTAACAATAGGTAACATAAATAAAAGACGCTACTAAATGTAATGTCAAAACATCAAACATGTTCCAAAACAGTGCTATTATAGAGGGCATTCAGCAGAAAAATATTCAACAGTTCTGGAACTGTTGAATCTGCTGAATGCAGCCATTGTGTGCAAAAAGATGATATCATTTTGACACATCTTCACATTACAGAGTTACAAGAAAAGCTATTATATAAATCAGTTCTTACAATACAATATTAAGTTTATTGTTGCATTCTTTTCAGCTATGTTGATAGACATAAGTGCTAGACTTTTTTCTATTGCTTGAATAATTACTGATTTATACTATCTCAACAGTAAAAGGTCTAAACGTAACAACAAAAGCTGTAGATAACTATATCTAAAATATTTACTAACAAAGCATAATCTTGTGAAATGACATTAACCTATTCAATGTTGAAATTTTTATTTGTTGCCTGTGACACCATGTTGAATTTTTGTCACTGTTAAGCCTAAAATTTTTTTTAAAATAATAATTGTATTTACTGTATCGTAAAAATTATTTTTTTATGTTTCACAAACAAAATAAATATATTGAATAATATAGAAACAAAAAAAATTATATTTTAAAAGTTCATTTTAATATAAAAATTGTGACGCATAGCGACATCTAGTATCAAAAACGTTCCGATGTAAACACGAAAATATTCGGGATTGCCCACACAGGTCAATGAGGTCAACACAAATATTTTCAGGAACAACATAGGACAGGTTAATACACACCTTAACAAGAGTACAATGCTTATGGAAAATAAGCGAGAGATAATCATTAACACACATCTTATTGGTAAGCAGGTGTTTGAACTGCTGCCACAAAATGTAATTTCAAATTTGATGATGTGATGAGAAACCATGGAAGGTCCTTTCACAATTTGACAAATGTGTGCACAATTTTGTTAGTCAAGTGAATAATTTTATTTGCAAGAATGCTAATTAAATCAGGTTAGCAGTAAGTGGGAGCCTCACATTTGCATCAATATTTAGTCAAAAACAAAATTTAACTCACTTTTCATAAAATCTCTCCCTTAATGATTCTTCTGTAATTGATTTAAGATCTGAAAATACTTGATCACTCCACTGAGAATCTGTTTCACTTATCCCTTCTTCATTTAATTCATCTTTGGGAGGTGTTGAACAAGGTGTAATAAAGTCTAAGAAAACAATTATTTTAAATTCATTTAGACCACATTTATTTGATCTTCCTATTAAACAGTTGAGTCAAATAATAGTAAAATATTTATTATACTGAAAATCTAATTATTATAAATAAAAAGTACAAAAAAAAGTTAATTACAAGTTTAATATCTAATACATGAAATATGCTCTAATAAAACATTTCTGTAATAAAGAGAGATATATGAACAGAGTTTCAAAATTGAGAGTAGATAAATACATCAAATTTAAATTTAAGTTATATAAATCTAGTTACAATTTCACTTCATAGAAATTAAAGTAGATAAAAATCAAATTAGTTACTGTGAAATAACTAATTGTCCACATAATTGTCCATGCAAACAGTTTCATTTAATTACACATTACTTGATTAAATACTCATGGGCAATTAAATGAAGTGTTTTTCTTTTAATACCATAGTATCATAAAGACCAGTTTTCACTATAAATATAAATATACTAATAAATATAAAACCAGTTTTCACTATAATCTATACAGATCTATTTATATGTGTAAGTCCAACAAAATGGATCTGTATAGTGTTGTCTAGCAACAACCCATTTATAGAAGTTAAAATCATAAAACTGGATAAGTAGACTTCATATGGATAGACATCATCAATCAACAGCCAATAGGGAATATTTTCTGTTTGAAAGTTATGGCAGCTTGTACTGAAAAAACCTGAACTGGTGAAAAAAATCCATTTTTATAAGATCAATCTTTGGAGAACATTACAATAAAATTTTAAAAAATAAGATAAACAGTTTTGAAGAATTAAAAACTGATGGTAATTAATTCTAATGTAATAAAACAGGAATGGAGAAGTGGATATATCATAAAAACAGTCTAGAAAAAAAATATAATTTATCATCAAGTGATAACAGAAAAAAACCAGTCATTTCTTTCAATTGTCAAAAAATAACAAAATGGAAAATTTGAAACAAAAGTTAACTACTTTTATTACTCCAGACTAAAGTTAAAAAGAAATTACCTTTTCTGATTATTCTTATAACAGCAATACCACTGCTCGCTCATAAGAATTTACAGTAATACGTGTTAATACATGATGTGTACAAACCATCAAAATAAATTTAAAATTTGTCATTGGAAAAGAAAACAAAGACTAATCTCCTGTTGGATTCAGGCCCCAATTAGTTGAGATTAGCAAAGTTCTACTGTACAGTACATCACTATAACATATATAAGAGTAATAATTGAGACAGACTATAAAAACTATTTATAAAATATAAAAATTATCAATAAACTTAATCATCCTTATCACAGTTTTTCATATTAAATCTGTAAAATTTAATATATAATTATAATAACTTTGTAATTAAATTTTATTTCAAATCTTTACCTTCTTCATCATCAGAAATGCTCATATTTTTCTTTTCTGTTACATAACTAGTATTATAAAAATGAAGTTTTCCTAGGTCAAATACCACCTAAAAATTGAAGTAATTTTTTTATATTCATTCAAAGAAATATTAAAATTCAAAATAAACATTTTAAAGATTTATTTACCACCATTCCATTTTCATCTTGAAAATTTTCAGGAATGATTATTTCAGGAGCCGAAATTGCTAAATTAATTTCCCAACTTGTTTTGCCAAGCTAATATAAAATAAAATAAATGAGCATAAATAAAATTCAATTCATTTAAAATATAAGCTGATTTAATTAATTCAAATTAAAAAATATAATAAAATATTTATACACACAGTATATATGGATAAATATCAATAATAATAAGTAAAATACAAATTACTAAATTTTTAATATGCAAAGACAACATATCAAAATTTCATCAATCTTGCTGTGGCAAAATAAATCTAGCAAATATTATAGAAGACAGTTTCAATTATTATAACCAAACTTTATTTAATAAAATTTACATAATATAAAATTTAGGGTTGTTGTGATCTCTGCAAGTGTTAGTGCATTTACAAAGCTTTACTTACTGTTTGTTAGAGACTGTGTTACAGTATAATGCTATGTTTATTTTGAAGTTACAAGCTGTTCTTTTGGATAATTTTATACTTTTTATTAATTCAAAGTTTTATTGAGAATCCACATCTGCATACCACACCGGGATAACAATAAAAAACAACTTTCTACAACCATTAACTAGNTTAAAATATAAGCTGATTTAATTAATTCAAATTAAAAAATATAATAAAATATTTATACACACAGTATATATGGATAAATATCAATAATAATAAGTAAAATACAAATTACTAAATTTTTAATATGCAAAGACAACATATCAAAATTTCATCAATCTTGCTGTGGCAAAATAAATCTAGCAAATATTATCAGAAGACAGTTTCAATTATTATAACCAAACTTTATTTAATAAAATTTACATAATATAAAATTTAGGGTTGTTGTGATCTCTGCAAGTGTTAGTGCATTTACAAAGCTTTACTTACTGTTTGTTAGAGACTGTGTTACAGTATAATGCTATGTTTATTTTGAAGTTACAAGCTGTTCTTTTGGATAATTTTATACTTTTTATTAATTCAAAGTTTTATTGAGAATCCACATCTGCATACCACACCGGGATAACAATAAAAAACAACTTTCTACAACCATTAACTAGTGTGAAGTTAGACTAAGCAATAAAAAACAAATGTTTTCATAACTCCTTCTGGGCTCTTCATCAGGTTTTCATCAGGGTGTTATGAAAACATTTGTTTTTTATTGCTTAGTCTAACTCACACTGGTTAGTGGTTGTAGAAAGTAATTTTTTATTTATTGAGAATCATCCTGGTCCTATGTCTATGTGAGAGCCGAGACTTGACAAAAATTTTTGAATAAAAATTTTTCAAAAGAGAAAAAAAATCAAAAAAGATATGATTATCTTTTCCCACAGATTAGCTTCCTTGTCCAGAGATGACACATCTTCTGAATGTGTGTCATGAGGAACCTAACTAAAAAAAAATTGCTATTGTACACAGACTTTAAAATTACCAAAAAAGGGCAAGTGTAGTGAGGGGGAAGACCCCCAAAATAAAAGAACAGGATCGATGATGACAGCAGAGTTCATCAGTCATCTCGAGTTGTTTGAAGAAAGTTCGCTTTTTCATTAGTTGCCGGCCTTGACTCCCTTGGACAGTTCCCTGGTTGTTCAATTTGTTTAAGACATTGGATAACTGACTTTTGGATTTATATCCACCTATACTGAAAGTTATTCCATCCAAGGACAACCTAACAATGATTGGCTTAGCTACAAACTCAATGAATATCTCCAGCATCATCTGCAACATTTCTAGGAATTCCTCAAAAAATTTCATCTGTTTGGAAATTCCAAGGTATTTATCATCTTGCAAATGAGTGTGAACTCTCTCTCTCACAGCTAGGGACCTAATACAATAGCCTTTTTTATATAAAAACTTATCCAATATTTTATGCTGTATGAAAACCTTATTAAACATATCACACTATATAGCTAATGCTAGTTTGTAAATATCTGTAAATTAGTCTACACAATAAAACAAGTATTTGTTTAGAAATGCTGTAGTTGAGTGCACTTCTTTCTTTGGGTGCATTGTCTCCTGGACAGTCTCCATCCTGAATCCGACCACCTACATATGCAACCGCTCACACAAAAAGCAAACTTAATGGCCATCAAGGTTTCTTTGTATGTCTAGAAGATGCAATGGTAACAAAATCCTGATGTGGCATCAACAAAGTAGTGCTGACCCTTCGGTCATATGGTGCCGAAGGATAGGGGGTGCTTTGCACATTGTCGCATCTAAGACTTCTCCATCAACCAATTCAAAACAACAACTGACCTTGGTTATGAAGAAACAACATTTGCCAAATGACCCATCTCCCAAGATGTCTAGAATTGAAGATTATTTTTGGAAATCTCAGAGAATTGTTGAAAAGACATTGTTGCATTAAATAGGAAGTTACTTCACAAGTGTGAAAAAAACTTTCAAGCATTAAAACAGAAACTTAATAATTTTTCAACTGAATTTAACACAACACAGCACAAATAAAACAGCACAAATTTAGAACAACATTGTTAGAATCTAAGTTGAAGGAAAACAACAAGCAAATGAGAAATTAAGAATAAAACTATTGAATGATTTTTTTCAAGACAGTTTACTGAATAAATTAAAATGGATAAATATACTAACATTTGGCTTAAAAATTGAAAAGTTTAAGCTTTGGGAAAAACTAGATTTATAGAAAAATTATTAGAACAAGAAAAAGGTAAATTTTTATATTTTAAAGACTTAAATCTTAGATAGAATTGAATTAATATTAGTTTAATATCATCACCTTTTAAACCATAACCTTGAAAAATAAAACCTATTCATGTTTCTAAGTAGAGAAAAAAAAATTTATATAATGATCTGAGTGAAGTTAGAATATTTGGCAGTTTGTCAATAATTGCATAAAAAAAAGAATGAAATTGGTGTTATTTTTGATAATATTAGAAGGCAAAAATGGAGAACAAATGGACAATTCTTTGAAAATACATTTTGACTATAAATGGCAAAATGCTTACATATGACTTGGAAATTGAACAACTTTTAAAAATTAAGAAATGTTTTAGAGTTATGGATAATAGAATGACTAAAACAAATGACACAAGATGTGTTATCATTATCTTGTAATTTTCAAGGAAAACTTTTATCAGAATTATTACACCCAGACACAGTTAAAAATCTTAATTACTACAAAATTTTGGCCTTCCAGGAGACATGGATTACCAAACTGTTTAAAATAACTCTGAGTCTAGAATTTTTGTTAACTATACAATATATGAACAATATGTAAAGGTTCCTTCTCACCAGGTACTGGTTCAATATATATAAAAATCGATTCACAATAAACCTTTGACCAGTAAAATATTTATTTGAAAAACAAACGTTTTCGACCGTATTCTTCAGCCTTCTTCAGGTTAAACATTTCGAGATTCGACAAGCCATTATGCTTACAGATTTAAAAGTTTTGGAACATATTCAACTCATTATGAGCATGCGTATCAAGCATTGCATAAACAAAATATATTTAAACAATCTTATCTAAACAATCTTATTTTACACGCACATGAAATGTTAGAAACACCTTAATTAGAGTTGTGGGGGCCAAAGGTGTTTCTAACATTTCATGCGCGTGTAAAATAAGATTGTTTAGATAAGATTGTTTAAATATATTTTGTTTATGCAATGCTTGATACGCATGCTCATAATGAGTTGAATATGTTCCAAAACTTTTAAATCTGTAAGCATAATGGCTTGTCGAATCTCGAAATGTTTAACCTGAAGAAGGCTGAAGAATACGGTCGAAAACGTTTGTTTTTCAAATAAATATTTTACTGGTCAAAGGTTTATTGTGAATCGATTTTTATATATATTGAACCAGTACCTGGTGAGAAGGAACCTTTACATATTGTTCATATATTGTATAGTTAACAAAAATTCTAGACTCAGAGTTATTTTAAACAGTTTGGTAATCCATGTCTCCTGGAAGGCCAAAATTTTGTAGTAATTAAGATTTTTAACTGTGTCTGGGTGTAATAATTCTGATAAAAGTTTTCCTTGAAAATTACAAGATAATGATAACACATCTTGTGTCATTTGTTTTAGTCATTCTATTATCCATAACTCTAAAACATTTCTTAATTTTTAAAAGTTGTTCAATTTCCAAGTCATATGTAAGCATTTTGCCATTTATAGAGGTATTTCNAGACTAATACATGAAAATTTAAGTATCTTAATGAATCAACTACATGTGCAAAGGATAGAGTTCCGTATATTTTATCAGCAGTTGCCAAATGTGTTTCAAAAGTAGCCAAAAATTGTCAAATGCTTGTTGAAAATAAACAAAAATGTGGCAAGTTTTTCGGCTAAAGTCTAATTGATATGAGATAAAATTAAGTATGCATATTTCAATCACATTTTGTTTCTCTATGATATACTGAAAGTAATTTTAAAGTATTCATAAAAATTGCCAAAAATGACCAACAAATAGTGTACAATTAACTGTAGTATAGTGCACAATGAGATTTATGTAAACAAAATTATTTCTGAAGTGTTTGTTTTCTATTGATTTTTATTCTGGAGTCATACTCTAAAATCTTGGGTGTAAGTCACAGCCTATAAGTTACCTTATCCTGGAAAAGTCAACATTCCTTTACAACTTTTGCTTTTGCAGCTTAAACATGAGGGCAGCCTAATTAAAAGCACATTTCTCACTCTATCCTATTTCTCCCACTCTTTAAATGTTTGAAAATTTATCAAAGTCAAGAGTAAAACTGTCTAATAAAATAAAATTAATGATTATTTCAATAAAGCAGTTAATTTAAAATACCATAAAACAAACAACAATAAATAAGATCCTGACCAAGTAAACTTATTAACCTAGTATTTTTCTCAAGCATTCTATATGTCTTTTCATCAATGTGTACACTTGATTTTTGCAGTCATATAGTTATAACATATTACTGATTTTATGAAAAGCTTTCATCTTATCTGACTATTTTTAAAACTAGTCATCTTCAGTACTCACATTTTCCATTTCCTTGGCATTGTGCTCATTTTTCTGGCATTTAATTCTCTTCTCCCTTCTACTCGTTTGCCACACGGTGGTATATTATTTGCATTTACAGTTTTAACTTCTTCAACAGACGTAGAAAATGATCCTTCTTCTCCCTCTTGCCTTTGTCCTTCTAAAAGACTATTCTCTCTTACATTCAAAACTATAAAACAGTTTTTAAAGTTGAACTATATATGTTTACGATTTATCTAAACACAAATTACTATTATGTTCACAATAGTTGAAAAATAACTCACTTTCAACCATATCACCAGGAGAGAGATTTACATGGCCGGGTGTAATAGCATTGTGTTCTTTACCACACATAAAATTTGTATTCTCTTGATGTTCTGCATTAGACTCAAAACTTGCACCACTATTACTAGTACAGACACCTGATGAATCACTAGCAATACTCTTCCCTGAAAACAGAATTTATCATTATCAATAATTTTTTATATTTGATTAAAAATCATTTTCTGTAGTAACCATAATAATGTCATAAAAAAAAAGAAAACACATTATAAATGTACTGTACATGTGTGTTTGTGTGTATTTTTACAAATATAATTATACTAATTTATTGACTAGTGAATCATATTTGAATTTTTTTACTAAATATGTACAAAACATTTCTGCAAACTATTTAGAAGAAAATTATAAACAAAATTAATACCATATGATATGTTTATTGTTACCATAATATGCTGTATTTAAATAGTCTAGAAGTAAAAAAATCTATTATTATTTGCAAAGGAAATTAGAGTTATAGAAAATCTTTTGTATTGTATTCTGTGTAATATCAACTATAGTGGAAATGGCTTTAAAAGCTTTAGCTTTTTATTATACTACTTGTAATAACATTTGATATGATTTTTACATAAAATATTTCACAGGTTTTTTTTTAGCTAATTACCTAAGATATAAATCAAATTAATAATAATAAGAGTATTATTTATGGCAATGATGTTTTGCTATAATAAAAATAATTTATTAATAAATCCAAAAACACTTAATTGTTTTCATATTTCATTTTGTAGCTTGTATTTCAAATTTAATTGCATGCTTTTCTTATTTTTTTAAGTACATAAAAACTCATTTTTTAAATAAAAACAAAATGCTAGAAGTGTGAGAATATGGATATTCGGGAGAGGGTCATTTTAATCAAAATAACAAGTTGAAGAAAAGATTAAAAATTAAGAGAAATTAATAATTTTCAACTTCAACGAAGTTTCTAGAAAATGGAAAACATCCGATTTTGAAAGGAAGTTGATTTCCTTTCCCAGGCCAACTCATGATGAGTCGAGTTTTTGCACACATTACTGGAGAGCAAATAAAAGGGATGTTTTCCCGCCACTCGAGGTAGTCTGTCGAAACGAGGTATTGCCACGCAAGAAGCTCGCCATACGATAGAGGCAGTCCATCGAAAAGAGGTTTGCCATACTGAAGAAGAGAACTAGCCATACGACAGAGGCAGTCCGTTGAAGAAAGGTATTGCCATACGAAGAAAGATCTCGTCTTATGAAANGGAGGGAATTTTTCGAAAAATCCCTTCTTAGTGTACATTCTCTTGACATACCCTATTAAAACGCAATCAAAAACGCAAAAAACCGCATCTGAAATAGTATAAATAGAAGCAGAGTTCTTTACTGTAAGCCTTAATCCTGTCCATCTCCCCCCAGTGCAGGAAATTTCGACATGTATAATATATAAAAACGCATGTATTTGAATGCAGCGTTGTGTCAAAATTTCAAAGGAATCGGTAGGAACAAACAAACATTACATTTCTATTTATATAGATAGATAGAAGATGATCTGCTTTAGTTTATCCTCACAGAAAAGCAAACTTAGGTCATCGTACTCATAGCGCCATCTGTTGGACATAAAAGTCTTAACCCTAGATGATATCTTTTAATTTATATGAATGTTTAACAGAATAATATACAGCCTATGTCCACCCTGAAGTTCCATTCTAAATATTGGTGAAAGAATTTTTGAAATCAGATGAGTAGTTTCAGAGATTACAACTTACATACAAACTTACAAACATTACCTCTTTATAATATTAGTATAGATAAACATGCCAAACAACGTGTCAAATTCTTGAGCTATATACAGTCTATAATTAAATATTATAAATTAATTAATTTGACTAGAGGTAGGCAGTTATGCTGCATCTTGTATTAAATTTAATGACAAATTCCAAATTAAATTTGAAAAAATGTCTAAATTAAAAATTAATTATTTATAATTATTAAATTTAATATGAGATGTATACGAGTAGTATAACTGTCTATCTCTAGTCAAATTAATTAATTTCTAATATTTAATTATAGCCTGTACATAGCTCAAGAATTTGGCATATCGAACGATATGCCAAATTCTACGTCAAATTCTATGTCAAATTCTTATATAACGGACGATGGCTATTCATGNTAGTCTAGACTAAAAAAAAAAAACAAAAATTACTTTTCCGAACAACCCAATATATATGTCAGAAATGTAAAGGCAAGCAGAGGGGACCTAACTAAGCAGATTTCGTATAGGAATGTGGGTGAAGAAATGCAGTGAAAGGGCGCTGTTGAGTTCAACGGATGAAAGCGCTTTGCTGGCTTGAATTGTCATTCCCAACAAGGATTTTCAGCAACATGCATTGTTACACCAATGCAGAGCTTGCCAACATGCATTTCATGTATGAGGCTGTGCAAGGAAATGGAGCTGCTGCTCAAAGGATTTACTGTACTTGGAGCAATTTCTGGGTAGGAATCTGCTGAATTGCCGAACATTTGAATGTCTTCATCACGAGTTGTGCGTGGAAATCGCTCCATGTACATCCTTTGAGCAACAGCTCTATTTCCTTGCCAGCCCCATAAACAAATTGCATGTTGGCAAGCCCCGCATTGGTGTAATGATGCATGTTGCTCAAAATCCATGCTGGGAATGACGATTCAAGCCAGCAAAGTGTTTTCATCCGCCAAACTCAACAGTGCCCTCTGACTGCATTTTTGNAAATTGAAAAGTTTAAGCTTTGGGAAAAACTAGATTTATAGAAAAATTATTAGAACAAGAAAAAGGTAAATTTTTATATTTTAAAGACTTAAATCTTAGATAGAATTGAATTAATATTAGTTTAATATCATCACCTTTTAAACCATAACCTTGAAAAATAAAACCTATTCATGTTTCTAAGTAGAGAAAAAAAAATTTATATAATGATCTGAGTGAAGTTAGAATATTTGGCAGTTTGTCAATAATTGCATAAAAAAAAGAATGAAATTGGTGTTATTTTTGATAATATTAGAAGGCAAAAATGGAGAACAAATGGACAATTCTTTGAAAATACATTTTGACTATAAATGGCAAAATGCTTACATATGACTTGGAAATTGAACAACTTTTAAAAATTAAGAAATGTTTTAGAGTTATGGATAATAGAATGACTAAAACAAATGACACAAGATGTGTTATCATTATCTTGTAATTTTCAAGGAAAACTTTTATCAGAATTATTACACCCAGACACAGTTAAAAATCTTAATTACTACAAAATTTTGGCCTTCCAGGAGACATGGATTACCAAACTGTTTAAAATAACTCTGAGTCTAGAATTTTTGTTAACTATACAATATATGAACAATATGTAAAGGTTCCTTCTCACCAGGTACTGGTTCAATATATATAAAAATCGATTCACAATAAACCTTTGACCAGTAAAATATTTATTTGAAAAACAAACGTTTTCGACCGTATTCTTCAGCCTTCTTCAGGTTAAACATTTCGAGATTCGACAAGCCATTATGCTTACAGATTTAAAAGTTTTGGAACATATTCAACTCATTATGAGCATGCGTATCAAGCATTGCATAAACAAAATATATTTAAACAATCTTATCTAAACAATCTTATTTTACACGCACATGAAATGTTAGAAACACCTTAATTAGAGTTGTGGGGGCCAAAGGTGTTTCTAACATTTCATGCGCGTGTAAAATAAGATTGTTTAGATAAGATTGTTTAAATATATTTTGTTTATGCAATGCTTGATATGCATGCTCATAATGAGTTGAATATGTTCCAAAACTTTTAAATCCGTAAGCACAACGGCTTTTCGAATCTCGAAACGTTTAACCTGAAGAAGGCTAAAGAATACGGTCGAAAACGTTTGGTTTTCAAATAAATATTTTACTGGTCAAAGTTTTATTGTGAATCGATTTTTATATATGAACAATATGTTATTAAGAATTATGGGCCTGGTAGACTCCCTTAAAGATTAATGTTATTTGTTGACAAGTTTTGGAGTGAATCTTTTCTTTTTTTATAAGTCAAACTATTTTTTTAGCAGTTAAAGTTACCATACAAGAAATGAAAGTAGAACTGAGAGTAATTAATTATTATTTTTAATTATCAAATTTCTTTATTTGATAGTCTTTTGTTGGAACTAGAGAATTACTTCATTTAACTGATCCATTGATGAAGATGTTACTGACTGATGACTCAAACTCGTGTGGAAAATGAGATGGATTGCTTATTGTTGAATGATTTTGAAAACAAAGCATTTGATGATGATAATATATACTTAAGAGGAAAAAAATGTTTTAAAAATACATTCTAACACCATTTATATATTTCTCAATCATGCATTTTTTACAATTATACATTAAATATTTTCTGCATAGTATTTCTCCATTGTAAAACACTTCAGTTATGTTTTTCATTTATATGATTTTGAATTTCAGTATATGTCATATTTTTTAGTACTTACAGCATTTTACTGCATTATTCACATTGAAATAAAAAAAATTTAAAGCAATAATTAAAAAGTGAAAAAATAAATTACATTTTCACTTCAGGTGTTAATCCACAATGAATAACTAACACATGCAAAAAGCAGGAATTGAAATTGTTGAAATTTTTATTCTAGAATACTAATATTTATTGAAATTATCCTATCACAAAGGACTTAGATCTAAAAATGTACTTAAAAATATATTTTAAAGAATTTAAATAGCTGTTTGAATTAGTGCAATATGAATAAAACAATAACAAACCATGAAAATGAAAGCTAAACAAAATAAATGTAAGACTAATTTCAAAAAGCTGTATTTTTAACAACTTCTGACAAAAAAATGATGAATCTTAATAATAATCTCCACTGGAGTAAATAGCTGTTGATCAATACAGTAGACCCCCTATAACACTGTTGATAATTCCATATTATATGAATTTCATGTTGTACAAGTCACTTATATTTTACAAATACGTGAGCCATTCACAGTCTGGCACATGTATTTGTAAAATCTAAGTGACTCATACAACATGGAATTCATATAATACCGAATTATCAACAGTGTTATAGGGGGGGGTTCTACTGTACTTTCAAAACTGTTTAGACAAAGTAAATTAAAAATTTATTTATTCTCATTCCTGTGAAATATTCTTATATGGATAATAAAGACACCTAGCTTTTAATGAAAGCAAATATTTTTTATTTTTATTTCAAAATATAGTATGCTATTATTATTGACACAAGCAAATGACAATTATAAAGACAAAATACAAATGCTTATTAGCCTGTAAGGAAAACTTTGTGTCTGCATGATATATAAATATGGATGAAGCATCATGTTTTTGTTTATATAAATTAATTATAAATTGTTTTTTGATGAAAAATTTTGCATTAAATAGATGATGAAAACACTTCCTAGTCATGAGGAGAAAAAGGGCAATTTGATTAAGCAAATTTAAAAGTTATATCATTATAACCAATATATTCATTTATTTTCTTTACTCAATCATAGGCTAAATCTGCACCTCTTAAGCAATAAAAAATGCTTTCAGAAAATGTTTAAATTATAAAATTAATAATTATAAGATTGTAAATGAAATATGAAAAAATACTAAATGAAAGTATCTTACAATGTGCTGTATATCATAAATATTCTAAAATGTTGTTGATATTTTAAAACATTCTAAAATTCCTAATCATATCCAAATTACCCAATGCTTCATTACGTTATCTTATTAGTTATGAAACAATCTTTTATAATTACCATTTGTTGTTCCCCCTCTAATATTTGATCTAATCTCTGTTTAATCTCTGCTTTGGTTTGAAGTTTAAGAGTTTCATATCTTGTACTTCCTGCTGAACCAAAATAATATTCTGAAGAAAAATCATCTCTCAGATATTCCATTTTATTGTGAAATGAAAAAAAATCCATTATTGAATGGAATATTGTTGGATTGTAAATAACGTCTAGAGGATGTGAATTAATAATTAATCTAAAAAAAAGAAAAAAT
>NW_019385959.1:8730-16589 GCF_000671375.1 Centruroides sculpturatus | reverse complement strand
GGTGTTGTTATTTGGCAGTTTGCTTCAATCAGTACCTTTATTTTGTTTTCATTGGCTTCAACTGGCCATCCAGAACATGGTTCATCTTCAATATTGAAATTGACAGAACGAAATTTTGCAAACCAGTTTTGGTACTGTCATTCTGTCAATACATCTTCTCCATACACGTCACACAATTTTTTCTCGCTTGAACAGCATTCTTATATTTTCGGTAATAAAAGAGCAAAATATGCCAAAAATGCTGCTTTCGATCTTCCATATTTGATGGGACACAAAAAATAAACAATTGTACAAAATCAAACAAAATTTTTTACAAATAAGCCTTAAAATGCTAGCTGTCAAAACATATAATGATAATAAGGTTTAGAATGAAAATGGTGGGAAAAATAAGACTAATCTGTCTAGTCTAGACTAAAAAAAAAAAACAAAAATTACTTTTCCGAACAACCCAATATATATGTCAGAAATGTAAAGGCAAGCAGAGGGGACCTAACTAAGCAGATTTCGTATAGGAATGTGGGTGAAGAAATGCAGTGAAAGGGCGCTGTTGAGTTCAACGGATGAAAGCGCTTTGCTGGCTTGAATTGTCATTCCCAACAAGGATTTTCAGCAACATGCATTGTTACACCAATGCAGAGCTTGCCAACATGCATTTCATGTATGAGGCTGTGCAAGGAAATGGAGCTGCTGCTCAAAGGATTTACTGTACTTGGAGCAATTTCTGGGTAGGAATCTGCTGAATTGCCGAACATTTGAATGTCTTCATCACGAGTTGTGCGTGGAAATCGCTCCATGTACATCCTTTGAGCAACAGCTCTATTTCCTTGCCAGCCCCATAAACAAATTGCATGTTGGCAAGCCCCGCATTGGTGTAATGATGCATGTTGCTCAAAATCCATGCTGGGAATGACGATTCAAGCCAGCAAAGTGTTTTCATCCGCCAAACTCAACAGTGCCCTCTGACTGCATTTTTGCACCCACATTCCTATATGAAATCTGCTTATTTAGATCCCCTCTGTCTGCCTTCACATTTCTGACATATAGTTTTGAAACACCCTGTATATACACGTATATATAAAAATGAACTCATGAAGTAATTTTCACAGATATTAATAAACTGTATACATATACACATTACTAATATAAAAGCCATCATCTATGCATGTGTGAATTCCTTATAACTGATGCAATTTTTGTCCAATTCAATGAAATTTTGGTTATATTAGTTTAATGTTGACAGAAAGTATAGGCTACTTATTTTGTGGAAATATTAGCTATAGAATAAACGTACTATCAATTTTGGATCAGTAATCACACTTACATTGTAGTGACATCAGTGACCTCATTTAGTTCATGCTTGACAAAGGAATTTCCTTTCATTAAATTTCTTATGACTGCTGTTAATATATGAATATTACAAGGTTATATTAAGAATATTACAAGACCTTGTAATATTCAATTTCCTTTCAGTTGCATTTTTAAATATTTTGGCAAATGGCATATTTTAAACTTACTTCATTAAATTTAAAATTCAAACTTTAAAAAAAGATAGCCATATTGTGTCACTTTTATAACAAATTTTTAAAAAAAATCTTTTCACATTGACCACATGATGTTCTATTATTCAATCAGAAGTAACTACCTAAACATAACAGACTCATTATTTAGAAAGTGTTATTGCTCATCTAACTAACGTACAGTACATACAATTCATCTTTGTTTTATCAATGTGGAATTAAAATAACTTGCTATTTTGTTGGTAAGGTAAGACTTTTAGGAAATCGTACGAAGAAAGATTTTAATATTTTTTAATATAAAGGTAATCATCTGTTTGTGTGTAAGTGAATTCTCTATAACTTCTACTATTTTTGTTCATTCCAGGTGAAATTTTGTTTTGTTGCTCTATAATACAACAGATAGTATAAACTATTTAATTTGTAGAAATATCAGCAACTCTTCTTGAATTTCTTGAAATCTCTACACTTCTCAATTTCTCAATCTCTATTTTCTCATAAAAAGTATTCCATCATGCTTGATAGGAAATTTCTAGTATGTAAGAATATGTTTAAAAGTTTTCAAATTTACAGAACTATTTTGAAGATATATTTATAGAACTGAAGAAATATAGTAAATAGAAGTTAAAGTAGATTATTTAAAAATAACTTACTTTCATATTTACTGTTAAACCATCTGGCTTTGTTAGATATATATAATATATCTGACAATATTTCACATTATTGCAAGCACGATGTAAAACAAAATCCCATGTCTTTTTTTGATGGCACTTGCTAATAGGATCTAAATGTGCTTGAATTGCAAATTTCCACCATTTTCTTGGACTAAAGTAAATTTAAATTTTAAAATATTTTAAAATTAATTAGAATATATTAAAAAGTAGCTAAATAGTTCTGTATTCTTTAGCAATACTTAATCCAAGATTCTCAAAAAGATATGTGCATAGGAATAATTAACACTGTTATTGAATACCTCAGCAAGCACAATGTTGTGTATCTTTCCAATAGGAGCAATTCTTCCTTCCAATTCTTAAACATCCTACATACAATTATCTACAGGAAAAGCAAGAATACTCCAGTTGCAATAACTAATATTTGTCCTTGAAACATGTTAAGAGAGATGATGAAATTCATTTAAACAGGAAATTAGAGAGAGATCAATAACTTTCCAAAACTGGTATATATTACCAGTTTTGTTCTGTGTTAAATATACCTGAAGATGTCTGTTATATACAGATGAAAACATTAGTAAAAATTAGTAATTTGAGCTATGCTGGTGTAGGTGTCTTGTATGTGTTTAAATTAGAAAGATATCAGATATGAGAAGAATAAGTGATATAAAAATATCTGCAACAGCCAGTAATGGTTGTAAAGAAAGTATTTGTGTGAGATTTCAAATTTGTGAAACTTATTATGTTAATGGAAATTTAAACGTTTCTTAAAAAACCAAATTAACTTAAACCTAACTTTTCATATATGGAAGCCTTTCTGCCAGTTATAGTGACTTTCCCAGGAAATAAAGAAAGGTGGATGACAAAGCCAGTTTTTACCCAGAAATAGAAAACATCAAACTTTTTCTTATTGGTTTAAAAGGGCAAGCTAGCCAAAAACTGATTTCAATTGGTTAGACCTACAAAAAGAAATCACAAAGTTGAAAGTAGAAGGGAAAAAAAAAAAGTCATTATTTTGAACAGTTATTGGTAAGAAAAAAAGTCATCAACCTAGATCAAGTTTGAAATACCTCAGCTAAACTAAGATTCAAAGCCATTGTTACTGGAAGAAAAACCATAAAAAGAACCAAATCTCTAGAACTTTCTGAACTATAATCAATATGTTCATGGTGAAGTTATCAGCAATCCAATTACTTCATACTTCACAACCGCAAGTGTAATGCTCTGTCTTGTATATAGGTCTAGAAGCCAATGATTTCTGTTTAATCAGTTTAAATAAACAGCTGATTCTTAATCTGTTTATGAGCATTGTCATTCTCCATTGGGACACAGGCAACACTCACCATTCAACAAGGTAAATCATTTTATCTTAAATTGATATTTGCATAGGCCAATCACTCAGGCTCAACATAATTTATATCCTATAACAGGACAGCAAACCTCACATTTGTAAGCTCTATTATGGTTATTTATTAAACAAAATAAGTACTATTTCTAATTTCAGTTACAACATTGGCCATTTTCAGCAACTTTAAACTATACTATTTGAGTGTGCTAAAAACTATCCTCCTCAGATGTTTTTGGAGTTCTCTAAATAGTTCTTCCTTAATCCATATAGTAGGTACAGCTAAACAACTATAGAACATACTACAGTTATGCTTTCAAAAATCTGCGTATAGATATCAATTTTAAATATAAAATGTTACCAAGTTTAGTTGTTAAATTTTCAAGTTCTTCGATTTTATCTGTTTTATTTGTTTCTTCATTTCCATTTTCAGCATTTATATCTGTTGTTGCAGCATACCATCCAGTCCATCCTGGAAACCAACGTTGGAGTATTCCTTGAGATTGAAATTGTGCAACTTGTGCTTTCTAATTAAAAATTTAATAAAATTTATTTAATAAATTATTTAAATATTTATAAAATAATTATAAAAAAATATAAAAATGAAATGCCAAAAATAACTCAAATTTTGATATAACAAACATATTAAATACTGTTTTTTTCATAGTCAAATTCTAGTCACACCAAATTATCCAATTATAAACAATCTGCATATTTACAAATATAACTGATTCTAGAAGAATTATCCTGCTTTTGAGTTATGCTAAATTAGCTCTTTATATACAAAATAAACATTCTAAGCAAAAGGGAAAAACTACTTTTAAAACTAACTTCATATTTAAAAATGCCAAAATTGAATATAAAAATGGAAGAAAACTAAATGAAATGATAGTAAATATCTTCATAAACATTGGCTTATGTGATAAATATACAACATAAAAGTAATTATTTAAAAATTTTAAAATTTTATTGCAATAGGGATCATCAAAATTTAAACTTTCAACAAGAGAAATGTGAAGTGAACTGAATAAGATCTCTTCAAACAGTTTTTATTGTATACATTTACATTGAACATTTTATTTTATTTTTTTTTATATTTTTATTAATAAGCTTTGTTTCTCTTTATAAAAAGAAATGCTACTGTTGATGAAGTCAGTAATTTTGACATTAGTACAATATAGTAGATTTTACAGTCAATCTCTTTACAACTTTTCATTTTTATAACTGGTAAGAATTTTCTATTATAATTGTATGTGAAATTACATCTAAGCACCATATTTTGTTGCATCATAAGCACCATATTTATTTCTAAGAATGAACCTTAACTTATAACAATGAGGATGGAAGTCAGAAATATCAATCAAGAGCATTTACCCTCACCTTACATTTTTCTTATTTCTTACTCAGCTGCACTCATCCTCATATACAATGAAGTTGAAATGAGTGACTAACATAAGTGTACATATCAGAGAATATGTCATATTTTTGTCATTAAACTGTGGTATAATCACAGTCACCATTATAGTACAGTTGCTTGATATTGCACCCAAACATGTTTATTATTTTTATGAAGTTATGGGAAGTATTAAGTGTAAATTATGACATCTAAACAGAGAAATCATTCTTGACAGCCAATGAAAAACATTATTTAACAGAGATGGTGACCACAAACAAAGATATCATCGAATGGAATGCTGATTGTGTTGTCAGCATTTCTATGAAGAAAAAATCATGGGCTGCTATAAGCAATGAATTCAATTTAACAGCACAGCATACATTTACATTTTTAAGTATATTATACATTATCTTTACTATTGAATTTAATAAAAATATTTAGATTTGTATATAAATTATTTGATTGATAGGTTTTTCCTTGTGAACACTTTGTACAATATATAATATAATGAAAAAAACANTTATCTAAACAATCTTATTTTACACGCACATGAAATGTTAGAAACACCTTAATTAGAGTTGTGGGGGCCAAAGGTGTTTCTAACATTTCATGCGCGTGTAAAATAAGATTGTTTAGATAAGATTGTTTAAATATATTTTGTTTATGCAATGCTTGATATGCATGCTCATAATGAGTTGAATATGTTCCAAAACTTTTAAATCCGTAAGCACAACGGCTTTTCGAATCTCGAAACGTTTAACCTGAAGAAGGCTAAAGAATACGGTCGAAAACGTTTGGTTTTCAAATAAATATTTTACTGGTCAAAGTTTTATTGTGAATCGATTTTTATATATGAACAATATGTTATTAAGAATTATGGGCCTGGTAGACTCCCTTAAAGATTAATGTTATTTGTTGACAAGTTTTGGAGTGAATCTTTTCTTTTTTTATAAGTCAAACTATTTTTTTAGCAGTTAAAGTTACCATACAAGAAATGAAAGTAGAACTGAGAGTAATTAATTATTATTTTTAATTATCAAATTTCTTTATTTGATAGTCTTTTGTTGGAACTAGAGAATTACTTCATTTAACTGATCCATTGATGAAGATGTTACTGACTGATGACTCAAACTCGTGTGGAAAATGAGATGGATTGCTTATTGTTGAATGATTTTGAAAACAAAGCATTTGATGATGATAATATATACTTAAGAGGAAAAAAATGTTTTAAAAATACATTCTAACACCATTTATATATTTCTCAATCATGCATTTTTTACAATTATACATTAAATATTTTCTGCATAGTATTTCTCCATTGTAAAACACTTCAGTTATGTTTTTCATTTATATGATTTTGAATTTCAGTATATGTCATATTTTTTAGTACTTACAGCATTTTACTGCATTATTCACATTGAAATAAAAAAAATTTAAAGCAATAATTAAAAAGTGAAAAAATAAATTACATTTTCACTTCAGGTGTTAATCCACAATGAATAACTAACACATGCAAAAAGCAGGAATTGAAATTGTTGAAATTTTTATTCTAGAATACTAATATTTATTGAAATTATCCTATCACAAAGGACTTAGATCTAAAAATGTACTTAAAAATATATTTTAAAGAATTTAAATAGCTGTTTGAATTAGTGCAATATGAATAAAACAATAACAAACCATGAAAATGAAAGCTAAACAAAATAAATGTAAGACTAATTTCAAAAAGCTGTATTTTTAACAACTTCTGACAAAAAAATGATGAATCTTAATAATAATCTCCACTGGAGTAAATAGCTGTTGATCAATACAGTAGACCCCCTATAACACTGTTGATAATTCCATATTATATGAATTTCATGTTGTACAAGTCACTTATATTTTACAAATACGTGAGCCATTCACAGTCTGGCACATGTATTTGTAAAATCTAAGTGACTCATACAACATGGAATTCATATAATACCGAATTATCAACAGTGTTATAGGGGGGGGTTCTACTGTACTTTCAAAACTGTTTAGACAAAGTAAATTAAAAATTTATTTATTCTCATTCCTGTGAAATATTCTTATATGGATAATAAAGACACCTAGCTTTTAATGAAAGCAAATATTTTTTATTTTTATTTCAAAATATAGTATGCTATTATTATTGACACAAGCAAATGACAATTATAAAGACAAAATACAAATGCTTATTAGCCTGTAAGGAAAACTTTGTGTCTGCATGATATATAAATATGGATGAAGCATCATGTTTTTGTTTATATAAATTAATTATAAATTGTTTTTTGATGAAAAATTTTGCATTAAATAGATGATGAAAACACTTCCTAGTCATGAGGAGAAAAAGGGCAATTTGATTAAGCAAATTTAAAAGTTATATCATTATAGCCAATATATTCATTTATTTTCTTTACTCAATCATAGGCTAAATCTGCACCTCTTAAGCAATAAAAAATGCTTTCAGAAAATGTTTAAATTATAAAATTAATAATTATAAGATTGTAAATGAAATATGAAAAAATACTAAATGAAAGTATCTTACAATGTGCTGTATATCATAAATATTCTAAAATGTTGTTGATATTTTAAAACATTCTAAAATTCCTAATCATATCCAAATTACCCAATGCTTCATTACGTTATCTTATTAGTTATGAAACAATCTTTTATAATTACCATTTGTTGTTCCCCCTCTAATATTTGATCTAATCTCTGTTTAATCTCTGCTTTGGTTTGAAGTTTAAGAGTTTCATATCTTGTACTTCCTGCTGAACCAAAATAATATTCTGAAGAAAAATCATCTCTCAGATATTCCATTTTATTGTGAAATGAAAAAAAATCCATTATTGAATGGAATATTGTTGGATTGTAAATAACGTCTAGAGGATGTGAATTAATAATTAATCTAAAAAAAAAGAAAAAAAATA
>NW_019385959.1:5677-8681 GCF_000671375.1 Centruroides sculpturatus | reverse complement strand
TGTTCTCAGATAAATTTGGCTTTTAAAATTTTAAATCAAATAACTTCATATTACTTCATTTAATCTCAATGGAAAGTTTTCCAACTGCAAATCACATATCAGGCGTGGATTTTGTCTTGACCGTAGCTCTTTTGATGAACAATTGTGTTTCAATTGGGCTTTCAGATTAACAGGCTGAAGTATATATTCGTGCTTCTTTGATATATTATCGGAATTGTCATTTTCTGTAAGTTTTTTCATCTGCAACTATGTATAAAATAGTCATATTTACACATATTACATTTATATTCAAATTAATTTATTTAATGTTTTTATCATAATATAGTAGAGCATCAATTATCCAAATATCAATCAACCGAAACTTCAATTAACCGAAAGCTTTCCAGTCAGCAAATTTAAATTTCCACTAGTGCTGTGGCACTGCAATCTTTGGCTATGTCTTGGGCTACTCCAATATTATTTTTGTTGGTGTGCGTGTTTTAGCTGGCAGCACTGGCACGACCATGAGGGTACTTAAGGAAGTGCCAGGATTTGAACAAATTTCAACATGGAATATGTTAATATATTTTTTCGTACATAATCGGCTATCTGAAAAATAATTTTCCAAGCAATCCCAGTCCCCAATTGATTTGGATAATTGATGCTCTACTGTATTCATAAATAAGGCAATGATACAAAAAATTATTTTGAATAGAATATNTTCAATTTAACAGCACAGCATACATTTACATTTTTAAGTATATTATACATTATCTTTACTATTGAATTTAATAAAAATATTTAGATTTGTATATAAATTATTTGATTGATAGGTTTTTCCTTGTGAACACTTTGTACAATATATAATATAATGAAAAAAACACCATTTGTCCTGTTTTGTTAGAGAACATTAGAGAACATAACAGCTAAGAAAGGCAAATTAAAATATAAAATGTCGCAACTGAAGAGGAATGTAAGGGAATGTCTAAAGATTGTAATGCTAATACAAGGAAAAACCTGTAATAAATCCAAAGAATTATGTAACTAATCCAGCTTTCATTATAATATGTATAGCAATATCTCACTCACATAACATCTCTTTTACCAAGTAATTTATGATTAAATTATTTTTTACATATAAAACTAAAAAGTTATAAATATTCTTCTATCAAATACTAATACATAATTAAAACAATTTTTTGTAATCACACGTGGTATTTTATTTTACTGGTGATTTACCACTTGTGATTTAATAAAGGTTAAATAATTTATTTTATAATAAACTCTTTTTATTTAAGATCATGGCAATTAAAATTTCAGAATCACGATAAAGTTAAACTTGTAAAATTCTTATTGGCTTGATATCAACAAATTTATTTTATATATATTTTGTAAAACTTAAAATTTACATTATTAGTATGATTAAGTGTATCATCTTTTAAGTTAAAACTAATTTCTAGATCTTAAAACTAAAAAATAAAACGAAAATTTTAAGAACAAAAATATTTACCTTTAAAGAATATTCTTTCTGAATCTTATCCATTGTCAATCCACGCAATATATATAATTCATCAAAATCCAATTCTTGTTCTATTTCATCTTTTTGTGCCTTTAAATCAAAACAAAGCATTAATAAAAATTAATAAGAAATTTTTTAACTATTTATATTTACTTCAAATAATTTTCAAAAAAATTACTTTTTAAATATAAAATGAAAAATATTGAACAAAATTTTATTATTTTAAACAATAAATTTCATGTTTAACAGATAACTTAATTCCAATTTTTAATTGGAATGATATTGAAGAAAAATGTGAAAATAAAACAAAAGAAAAATAATCATGGAGAATATCAATCCAGGAAAAACTACAGACTTTTTTTAGAACAATTCTAATGTACTGGAGAGAAAGAGAACATTCCTATTAAAGAAAAAACAACATTCAAATATTCTAAATTAATTAAGAGTAATGGTACACAAGATGGAGAAGTGAAAGCATGGGATAGATTGGAATTTAGGCAAAAATATATATTTGTTTATTTGGCAGATACTATTTACAATATTTTAACACCGTATACATACTGTATAATAAGAAATTATTAATTTTTATGTTATATAAAGTGCAAGTCACTTAACTCTGACAATTAACATAAAACTGTAGCTTTTTAAATCAAAATCAATTCTTGAAACTTATTATAAGATCTGATTTTTTATAAATATTCTGTCAATATTAGAGTAAACTTCATTTAAATAATCTAAATGAAGATTATTCCACATCAAAACCAAAGCTGATTAGCCACCTTGTTTTCTTTGCTAATCTATAGAATAAATTTTAACCAACAAAATCAGCCCATCAACTTAGCTAGCAGTCTCTCAAAGATTAACACTCTTCAATGTGTTGAAAATATTTCTGTGGCTTAAAGTGCATTTAACCTTAAAATTAAAACTCATGCAATCAGTCCTTAGTATCAAAACTTTTAACTTTCAAAATAACTTCTGTAAATATAATGTTAAAACAACAAAATAATAATTTCTATACAGCACCAATATAAATAAAATAAAGTCCTGTGCCCATTTATTTACCATAAAGCAACTTTCCAAATGTATATATACAGGGCGTTTCAAAACTATTGGGTTGTTCAAAAAGTCAGTTCGTTTTTTTTCTGTGGAAAAAAAAAACAATATTTTTATAATAAATAAATATTTTATTGAATTATATATCAACCATTTTGGTCAAATATCTGTTGTCATCGTTTCTGGTAGTAGTATGATTTCACATTCATAAAAGTTTTGATTGTTGCTTACAAAAAACTGATCCAAGTGATTTTTGACATTGTCATTTCAAGTAAATGTCTTACAGTTAAAAAAAATTTGTATAGACCGGAACAAGTAATAATCTGAGTGTGCTCGATCTGGCGAATATGGTTGGTGTGATAGCACGTCCCATCTAAGTTATAACAGTTTCTGACAAGTTACCAAACTTGTGTGAAATTTGACATTATTGTGGTAAAACACTACACCTGTTTT
>NW_019385959.1:0-1755 GCF_000671375.1 Centruroides sculpturatus | reverse complement strand
GGTGTTGTTATTTGGCAGTTTGCTTCAATCAGTACCTTTATTTTGTTTTCATTGGCTTCAACTGGCCATCCAGAACATGGTTCATCTTCAATATTGAAATTGACAGAACGAAATTTTGCAAACCAGTTTTGGTACTGTCATTCTGTCAATACATCTTCTCCATACACGTCACACAATTTTTTCTCGCTTGAACAGCATTCTTATATTTTCGGTAATAAAAGAGCAAAATATGCCAAAAATGCTGCTTTCGATCTTCCATATTTGATGGGACACAAAAAATAAACAATTGTACAAAATCAAACAAAATTTTTTACAAATAAGCCTTAAAATGCTAGCTGTCAAAACATATAATGATAATAAGGTTTAGAATGAAAATGGTGGGAAAAATAAGACTAATCTGTCTAGTCTAGACTAAAAAAAAAAAACAAAAATTACTTTTCCGAACAACCCAATATATATGTCAGAAATGTAAAGGCAAGCAGAGGGGACCTAACTAAGCAGATTTCGTATAGGAATGTGGGTGAAGAAATGCAGTGAAAGGGCGCTGTTGAGTTCAACGGATGAAAGCGCTTTGCTGGCTTGAATTGTCATTCCCAACAAGGATTTTCAGCAACATGCATTGTTACACCAATGCAGAGCTTGCCAACATGCATTTCATGTATGAGGCTGTGCAAGGAAATGGAGCTGCTGCTCAAAGGATTTACTGTACTTGGAGCAATTTCTGGGTAGGAATCTGCTGAATTGCCGAACATTTGAATGTCTTCATCACGAGTTGTGCGTGGAAATCGCTCCATGTACATCCTTTGAGCAACAGCTCTATTTCCTTGCCAGCCCCATAAACAAATTGCATGTTGGCAAGCCCCGCATTGGTGTAATGATGCATGTTGCTCAAAATCCATGCTGGGAATGACGATTCAAGCCAGCAAAGTGTTTTCATCCGCCAAACTCAACAGTGCCCTCTGACTGCATTTTTGCACCCACATTCAATGTACTGGAGAGAAAGAGAACATTCCTATTAAAGAAAAAACAACATTCAAATATTCTAAATTAATTAAGAGTAATGGTACACAAGATGGAGAAGTGAAAGCATGGGATAGATTGGAATTTAGGCAAAAATATATATTTGTTTATTTGGCAGATACTATTTACAATATTTTAACACCGTATACATACTGTATAATAAGAAATTATTAATTTTTATGTTATATAAAGTGCAAGTCACTTAACTCTGACAATTAACATAAAACTGTAGCTTTTTAAATCAAAATCAATTCTTGAAACTTATTATAAGATCTGATTTTTTATAAATATTCTGTCAATATTAGAGTAAACTTCATTTAAATAATCTAAATGAAGATTATTCCACATCAAAACCAAAGCTGATTAGCCACCTTGTTTTCTTTGCTAATCTATAGAATAAATTTTAACCAACAAAATCAGCCCATCAACTTAGCTAGCAGTCTCTCAAAGATTAACACTCTTCAATGTGTTGAAAATATTTCTGTGGCTTAAAGTGCATTTAACCTTAAAATTAAAACTCATGCAATCAGTCCTTAGTATCAAAACTTTTAACTTTCAAAATAACTTCTGTAAATATAATGTTAAAACAACAAAATAATAATTTCTATACAGCACCAATATAAATAAAATAAAGTCCTGTGCCCATTTATTTACCATAAAGCAACTTTCCAAATGTATATATACAGGGCGTTTCAAAACTATTGGGTTGTTCAAAAAGTCAGTTCGTTTTTTTTC
>NW_019385958.1:63054-114916 GCF_000671375.1 Centruroides sculpturatus | reverse complement strand
AGACATTGTTAAAGTATTAGTTTCATCAATTGAAATTTGAAATTTTTAAATTCAAAAGTTGCCCTCGGATAGCGAAGATTAGATTGTAAGAATCTTTATGAATATTTGAAAAGACGTTGTAAGTCTTTGTGAAGATTCTTCGTGTATGTATGTGTGTGTGTGTGATTGATTGTGGATTGGAATCGTGATTACTCCGAAGCACACATCTTCTAACAACTATCATCTGCTTGCCACACGAACGTGCAGTCGAGTAAGAAACTATATACTATTTGGACAACGTTAAATCTATCTTGGAGCACGCTACCTCCTCTTTCTTATCTTTTTTCCTAACAGAATAAAATCTGGATCGTCTTAACCAATCAACTTACCTGTCTCCATTTTTTGGACACGAAATTTTGACAGAAGACCATACAAACCCTCTTCTAAAATGTAAGGAGGAAAAACACAACACAGATTTAAAGTAACTGGTTTGTTTAGGAGGCTTGTGACGCGTGTTTTGATCCGGATTAAATTCGAAAATACTTCCAATTATAAAGTATATAGCATAAATGTTTAGGGCAGTTGATACGTTAGCGAAGGAGATGGTTCGGATCTCAAGTATTTTACTTGTAACAATGAAGTTTAAAAACACTAATTTAGCCTGTATTTTGTGTTTATATGTTTATTAAGAGTAAAATTTATCGAAAATATACTTTCCGGAATTTAAAAAAAGCTAGAAAAATGTATAAAAATTGAGAAATAATCATAAAACTAACCACGTTATAATTAAAATCTTAATATCCTAAACGTATAAAAGACGTGTTTGGAGGTAAATTTAGATGTTATTCTTGAACTACAGGATAGGATCCGAATTTATCTCCAATTAGAAAAAAAGATGTGTTTTAGTAGATTTACTAATTAGAAAATTCAGTGTATAGGCCTTCGCAAGGGCATTTGTTCAATCCCACACATTATTTCTAATCTTTCTTCGTATGGAAATTGTTCATATATTATAATTTAATCTGTAATGATTTTATTATTGGTTTATTAAAAGTAAAATATGAGTAGGAAAGCTTTAAAATTAGTGGCGAAGTATATAAAAAAATAAGAAACTAATCACAGAATGGGAGACATTACGAGTATTAGTTCTCTGTAAGTGTCGTTTAGAAAGCGAAAACTGAATAAAATATTTAACCTATCCTCGATTTAGTCAAATAGTTTTTAGTGTCATACATTCTCAAATGTCATATAAATCGCTGTGTGACGTATAATCGAAGTAATGCGCATTGTTCGAGGATATTATTTTTTTCTTTTCTTCGCCGTAATGATCAAACAACCTCTACTTAATTCTAAATTTATACATTTATATGTTAAAAGGGAAGAACTAAGAAATGGCAATACACTAAAGAAGGGGGTCGAAGAGCGAACTTTTACATTTGTACGGATGTATTCGGGTATAATATCAGTTTATAGTGATACTGCTGTCGTCATATCCTGGCTTATCCAAGCGAAAAGAAATTTGCGGGAACTTCCTGCTTTAGGAACCAGGTACAAGCAACACGTCAGGAAATGGGCACAATAGTGGGTTGGGTGGTACAATGGACACCGGAAGCACCCCCGGTAGATGTTATACAGCTGCACAAACTCGATCTAAACTAAACCCCAATGTTGTCTACCGTAACTATTAAAAAAGTGCGTGCAAAGAATTCGAAATTTTATATATTTATAGCATTTATTCCGCATAAATTCGTCTCTCATCTTCTAAAAAAAAAAAAACATGGAGTCAATTCGACAAATGTTATTGTAAATGGGTCCTTCTGTACCATTTCTGTGTCCCTATCGCAAACAATATCGTTACCATGGCGACTACTTCGATCGGTTGGCTCTACCTAAGAACACACCTGATAAGGTATGAAAATTAAACTACGTCGAACTGTTCTTTACCCCCCCCCCTCGTTCCCCCATTTCTAACGGAAATAACACAGCTGACACATTCGACAATTGACAACAAAACGTGATTAACAAGGATTAATGTTATGTCTTTATATTATTTTCTTATATAAAGATTTGGATGATGTATAACTTAATCAGATTAATTACTTTAAAACATAAGATACCATCCCCTCAAGAAAACAACAAAGTATTGAGAAGGGAGCAAAAATAGGAGCCAAATAAAATATATAAAAAAGAAAACACCTTCCCTTGCCAATATTTCCAACGTGAAAATTGTTTTTTCTTCCAATAAAAAAATGACACAGTTCAAAAAATTCCGTTTAAAATAATATAAAAAAAATCTTTTAAAGTTTTATATATTTTTCGAATCGATTTAATATCAAATTTTCCGATTAATTCAGTAATTTAACTCGTGTTCGAAGTAACTTCGACATCATCTTCCCACTCGAAACCAAAACAAAATGGTTCACCAAACCGGAAATTTTTACCTTTAAAACTAGAAAAAAAAACATATATAAAATCGCCTCTAGACATTCTATACTCTGTCTTTTTTTTAGTAAAAGTTATTTTTTGAGTTTTATTTCTAAAAAAAAACCTCTACAAAGAAGCGTCAAACTGGCGTGAAGTTTTCCAACTCGAGCGTGGACATTGAACGTTTAAATCATTAAATAATATAAAATAAAGTAATTAAAACGATTTTATTTTTATTAAATTCGTCATTCGAGTGTAGATTTTAACGTTTATTGAATATCACAAAAGTGACAGCATTAAAATAACCAAAGAGATTAAAGAATCAATAAGGCTTCCTTCCACTAAACAAAGTAAAAGTTTGTCGAGTCGATTGTCAAACAAGATATCGCTTGACCAACCATTAATTTCTATACTTTGGAAAATTCTAAAAAAAAAAAACAGGAAAATAAAACGTCTCTTTGATCTCGCTAGTTATTAATTGAAAAGAATATAAATTAAACAAAATAATTAATTTTTGGAATCTTGCCCCGGGTGATGATGAAAATGATGCGGACGGAGTAAATCAACTAAAATTTCATCATAAGCTCTGATAAAAGTTTTCTGTCAAAAATCCAAAAAACATAAAAATAAAATAAAATAAATTCACAATTTTGAGATGTTCAAAATTTTGTAATTTTTAGAAATAGTTTCTCCAAAAAATTCATATAAATTTAATTGCTTTTATTTTGGAGAAATTCACAAAACTTTATTAAATTTTTTTAATAAGACATTTTTTTTGAAAATTCTTCTAGTAAAAAGTTTCAAAAAA
The DNA here is from genome assembly GCF_000671375.1 of Centruroides sculpturatus. Classification (NCBI taxonomy): domain Eukaryota; kingdom Metazoa; phylum Arthropoda; class Arachnida; order Scorpiones; family Buthidae; genus Centruroides; species Centruroides sculpturatus. Next base: position 111,705 of record NW_019385958.1, on the reverse strand, counting down.
GTTGGAAATAATCTTAAATTTCTAGTTATAATCCTAAGTTTTAAATAAGAAGATTTCAATGAGAAGGTTATTTTCAAATTAGGAGTATGAAACTCAAGAAAGTCCATACATTTTAAATGTAAAATTTTTCAAATTAAAAAACAATATTATTCTAAAAACGTTCAACAGTCTTGTATAAATGATACTATGTAAAATTATAAAAGTTCTTGTAGGTTGGTGACTCATCTAGACACTCGGTTCTTTCAAGAACCGAATGTCTAGACGAGTTACCAACCACACAACTTATCAATTTTTGAAAAATTCAAAATAATTTTACAAAAAAAAAAATTAATTTAAAATTATTTTTTTTTAAATCAAGTTTCTAGATATATTTATTCTATAATTTATCAAGCTTAATATTAAATTTCCAGGATTTTTCAAAGAAAAATTGAACAATGAAAACTTTGGAATTTTTTTAGAAGAATTTGTAATCCAAAAAAGCAACTGAATGGTGTTAGGATCTAGAATTTCTCATCACTTTGTAACATGTAAACCCTGTCAATATCTTTATACTTAAAGTAGGAAAGAGTAGGGAAAAAAAAGAGCAGCTCCTTAGGGAGTTGGCAAAGAATTCACTTACCAGATTAGGGCGTTGGGGAGAAGGTGTTGCCAACCGAAAAAGACAATCACTTCCTAATCATATTTGGACAGTTGATCCTAGAGAATAGATCGATCCAAAATCTTAACATTTATAAAGTTCCTACACCCGGGGATCTAAATTTGTATTGTTTGCTAATCTATGGTTTAACCTAACGTTCTTTTGCTTGATTAGTTTTCGAATGTTCTTGTTTATAAAGCAAAGTTTTGCAGACAAAATACTTTAAATCCTACAAGAATTAAAGTTTTGTAAAGTGGATAAAAGACTTTTCGCGCATATTTTTGGCGATTTCCCATGTGATTTTATAAATAAGAAAAGTCTTCCTACTGTTTTATGGGGTGGATTTTTTTTAATACAAATTTTTATTAATCTACTCCGATTCAATTGAGCATTTTTCTGATATTTTTTAATGTGTTCTTTCCTGTCAAAAATGATATTTTTGACTGGGGTTTTCAGATGTATTCTTTTGATAGAATTTTTTTTTTTTTTTTAACTTCGTTGCAAATGCTTTTAAAATTAATAATCTACTCCGATTCAATTGAGCATTTTTCTGATATTTTTTAATGTGTTCTTTCCTGTCAAAAATGATATTTTTGACTGGGGTTTTCAGATGTATTCTTTTGATAGAATTTTTTTTTTTTTTTTAATTTTTCCAACTTAAATATTTCCTGTTATTTTTAATGCATTTTCTGAGCTTTTCAGTAACAGGAAGGCGAAAAGACCTTTAGAAAAATGCCAAAAAATAGCAATTTTGTTTACATATATAACAATATTTTGAGGATTGTTTTTATGCATATTTTTGTTATTCTCGCCAAATTAAATCGAGCGATTGTCTGTCATTTTTGACATTTTTTGATGGATTCCCCACTCTTCTGAGATCGAACACCCTACTAGAAAAGTAGAAAACTTAAAAAAAAATACCAAAATATGTTGGATTTTTCGTCACTGTTGATAGGATTTTCCTATTTTTATAATGAAAACATGCTATTCTGTTAAATAAAAGTCTGAAAATCTCCTTACAATACTTATACACACACATACATAGTACAAGTGTATATACACACTACAAGTATATATATACACACACACAACTGTACAAGTGTATTCGTCTAAGTTAGTTTGTCCGTAAGGATACAAAAGCAATTATTTAGTAAAGTGCTTAATTAAAATAATTCGATTAATTCGCCCAACCTTTGTATACACATCGGTCCTGATTTTACCCTCAAACTGCATTTATCATCTTACTATTGGCTTAATGATTGTTTTAGAAAATAATTAGTCAAATTAATAACTAAATTGTACAGAAATTTATTTTATAATTAAGCTAACAAATGTCAGAATATATTAATATAATCTTTGAAACAATTATGCAGATGGATATTTTATTGTAATATATTTTAAAGGTAAAAAATAGAAATAACTTTGATCGAAACTGTTAATTGTGACTTGTTAATTATTCTGTCCACGCGGATCAAGAAAAACTTTTATGAATTTTTATAAATTTCTACGTTTTTTAAATTAAAATTTCTTATAAAATTTAAAAAAACATACGTTTTTCTAGTTTATTTTTGGAAAATGTTTGACTTTTAAACCATAAATTGTTCAAGAAGTTGCAATTTTTTGGTAGAAACTGAATAGAAATTAAGGAGGAGAAATCGAAAAAACTGCGATTTTTAGAGTTTTTTCTAATGTTTTATCTTATTAATCACATTAAAAATCTATAGCTTAATATAATATATTACTAGTAGATATCAAGAACAGTAGACAAATGAGAAGAGCAAGAAGAGATGGAGAAATCAGATTAAAGACGACTTGGATAGAATAGGGATAGACTAGAATATGAAGGAAGATCGTGGAAAGACAGGAAAGAATGGAAGACTTCGACTAAACTGACTTAACAAAGTGTTAGAACAGGAGGGAGACGATAATAATGATGATTGAGTAGAGCTTAAATTTAAAAAAATGATGTTTTTTTTAAATGTAGTTGATTTCTAAAATCCCAAATTGTTGTAGAAGTTTGAGTGTTTAGAAACAAATCGAGTAAAGAAAAGTACAGAAAAGATGTCTAAAAAATTACATTTTAAATAAGAGTTCATACATTTAGAATCGTTAAAAATCCACTAAAATTAAAAAAAAATAATCAAATTTTAAAANTTTTAAAAAAAAAATTACATTTTAAATAAGAGTTCATACATTTAGAATCGTTAAAAATCCACTAAAATTAAAAAAAAATAATCAAATTTTAAAAATTCTAGCAAAAGAAAATAATCTTCAACAAATCTAAAGCGAAGACTTTATTTAAAATTTCTTAATTTTGAAAACGAAAATCAGAAAATTAAAAATTTCTCTTAGTATTGCTGTGTTTTAAAACTAGAGATTCAAACTGCGATTCAAAATTTTCCTCTTGGAAGAATTTTTAGAAAAAAATAATAATCCAAAATTTAAAATTTAGAATTTCATTTAGAAAAAAAAAAAAAAAACATTTAAATTTTAATCTTCATTACTTAAAAGAGAAAATCGTTTATTTACATTTTAATTAGGCATAAACAGCGAGAATTTTTTCCCCATGTTTCGCATCTCCATTCGAATTTTTAACATTATGGATTATAAAATCTTCAAACTTTTTGGCATTTTTTTTCAAATTCCAACATCATTATCACACTTTAATAATAAATACATCCACTTAAATTTAATTAAAAACTTTTTTTTTTAAGGGGAAGAAAATTCTTAAACTACGTTCTTGCAAAGAGTCATGTATTGGCACATCTCCATGCAAAAATTGGAAAGGTAGGAGAGGACGAATTTCGACAAACATTAAAACTTGTAATCGTGAAAACGTCTGAAACGGAGATTATGGCAAAGTGACTAGTGACAGATGTATCGACTTCTCACTAAAGAAGCTCTAAACGCGACTAGGACATCAGCCAAGAATCTCTAGTAGTAGTCATAATGCAGTATTAAATGGCTCCCAAAATGCTAGTAACTCGAGACCTCCGCTGTTCAACCGCTAATCTATTGAAAGTCTGCTACTGAAAACTCTTGCCTTGTTAATGTATACTCAGCTTTATACACCATTAGTTGGGTGACGCGATAATTATTAGAACCTTTGCCATCCCTTGCCGCTAATTAATACGTGTTGTCGCTTGATTGACTACATTCTCATGTAACCGAATGCCTAAAAATCTATGTTTTCGGTTCGTATCTAATGGGATAATCAGCATTTTAACATTAAAATTTTTATTTCTATATGACAAATTTACGTGGGGGTGTTTGACTGAATGGGAAAACCTTATGTCCCATTATAATACTCGTTCCATTATCGCGTTAAAGTTTGTTAAATTAATGTTAAATACTAGTTTAATTGTTTAATGAACATTAATTATAATCAATTGTGGCAATTCTAAGTAAAAAAAACAGCGTTAATTGAGTTCGATAATGGAGTTAATTTTGTGTATTTAAGCATAATTACTGTCATTAAGTTTAAAATAATTAACTCCGTTGCAGAATGGAATATTGTAAACGTAGTTATGTCCCTTATCTTAATTATGGATCCGAGAAATGTGTTAAACATATTTGCATAGCTGCATAATTGATCTAAACTTGGTACTTTTAAACAGAATTACGTCCATTATACACTTATGTTAAGTGTCAATGGAGACAATTCTGTAATTTAAGCAGAATTATGTTAAATGGAACTATATTTATATTTTATAATACTAATTTAGCATCATAAGCCCATCGTGTATCATGAATCAGGACCATTAATGACTCCATTACTTTAAACAGATATAAATCTACAAAGGAGCATCTTTCACGTAATCAATTACAAATTTAAATTTCAATTTGAAATTATCAACTTAAAAACACAATTTTTTCATCATCCACCCTTGAATCATCTTTTTTTTTTCCATTCTACATCCTTGTTTATCTTCTCTTCCAGCATCCTTCTGCTCAGCCTCTCCTCATCTCTCATCTTCATCTTTCAATCAACGTCAACAATAGCATCAATATTCTCTATATTATCTACATTTATATCATTTTCGGCGTTATTTAACGAATTATTATTCACTAAATCATATTTCTAGAGTTGTGAGGAGCATACAGATGCGAAGATTAGTCAAGAACAACTTTATTTTTAAATCTAAAACTTAGATAAATTCCCTATAAACCAGGAAGTGGAAAAGATGCTTTTAAAAGATCTATATCAATAACATTTCTAAATCTGGAAAGTTAAGTTTCGTGTTATTCTATATATCGGATAACTCACAACTAGTCTAATATTGTCACTAATGTAGCATTAATCCCTATTCGTTGGTATACATCCAGAAGAGATGGATCCAGGATGCTGATACACAAAGGAAAAGTTAGTTAATGGAGAAAAACAACAAAGAGATACAATATTAGGACCATTATTTATATGTATTTTCTTAAGATTCAAGGAAACAATTATCCAAAATTAATATTGTAAAGATACGGGTTTAAATGAGAGGATTATTTAAGATTAGTTATACTAGGTTGTAGCAGAATATTGATTAACTACCTGCTAACTGAATAGTATGATAACTATGCCAAGTAAGTGTGATTTAGTTAATTAATACGGTGCATAGCTTGCGATTGTATCCGACTCAATAAGCCGAAACCAGAAATTAAATGAACGGACATCTCTTAGAATGAATGTGAATGATAAAATTAAACTCTGTAAATGTATTCAATAAGTATTATATATGCAATTTTGGAAAGTAGGACCGCATATTTATGTCTATCTTTTCCTCGTTCTGCATCTTGATATTTTTACTCGTTACACATCTTGATATTCATCTTTTTCTATTCGATCATACTTTGCTTTATTAAATCCTTACACCATTTTTTCTTATTTTATATTTTAAATCCATAATTTCATTTATTTGGCAACTTTAAAACTAAATTTTACGCGATTGTTATTTAAATTTTTGCTTATTGTTTCCTTAAACCTATACATTTTTCCTGTTGTGTGTCCTTGCAGCATACCTTTTCTCATCCAGCTTCCTCATCTTTCTTTAATCTATACAACAATATCAATGTTTTCTATTATACATTCTTATATCTGATATCACTTATCTATCTTTGTTCATTCTACAACCAATTTCTATACAATATCTGTGCTTCTACATCCGTTATTTGTTCATTTTCTAGCTTTGTATCCAACTGTTTTTAGTTCTGCATCCTCTCTTCATCATTCGGCTCATCTATATCATATACTTAAATACACCTTTTCCTAACATAAAATCCATCATTTTTAGCTTTCCACGAGATGGATACAATTCAATAAATGCTACTAGAATAACAAAGACTATTGTAACTAAAGAAGCCTTTTAAAATAATCCAACAAAAAATGAAAAAAAAACTGGAATCAGAAAGATAAACTATCAGATTTTTACTTATCAAACGATAACGATCAGTGGATTATTAAGATAAAAAAAATAATAATAACAACTTACAAAATGGAAGAAAGATATACTTTTATCATAATTTACTAAAATTTTATTTACTTTTATCTGATTATCATTATAAAAGAGAGCATTTAAAGGATGATTATCGAAAGGAAGATGCCAGACTTTCGAAGTTATAAATCATTGTGGCACTTCTTGTGATCGAAACTATCGTTTATCTAACTTTCAGCCATGTATTATCCGAGGTAGATTAATCGTTTTAACTAAACGACAAACATTCGAGCGATACAACAATATATAGTTTCTTATGATTACTCTGAAAACTTTGGAAAAGTTCAACAAGAGCTGCGATTCGAGATAAATTCGCGAATATCTTAAATTATAAATGATAAAATTATAACTGTTTTTTCCTTCATACTAAACCTTTAAATTACGTTTCTCTCATCTTCAGGACGTGTAAACGATGATTCAAAGATGCATTATGAGCGAAGGATGAGAGTAACTTGATTTATGGATGCAGTATTAGAAAAAGATAAGCGAAAGATGATTTAAGTAGGAAAGATGATAGAATGATAAGCCGAATGTGATTTAAGGATGCAGGATGAGAATACAATAAAAGAAATATGATTTAAGGATACGAAAATTGAGCAGGAAGATTATTTAAAGATGGAAACGACGACAAGATAAACGATAGATAATTTAAGGATGTAGGATGATGGAAGAATAAGAGTGACATTATTTAATGAATGGAGAATAATTTAAGGATGCGATTTAAGCAAAAAAACTAACAGAAACTGATTTAAGGATGCAAAATTAGTGAAAACTATCTTAAAGATACGCTAGAAAGGATGCTAAAGGGTTTAACTCTAATCATCGAGTGAATTTTTCAAAGATAAAATTTTAGAAATACTTTTGTTGACGATTACATAAAAGAATTATCTGCAGAATTGTAATATTTAATTTAATTATAGATCAATAAGATGTTTCATAGCAAATTACTCGCTTTACAACGCACCGTGTCCGAAATGCATATCAACTAACTAAGCATGTTATTAACGTTAGCGCATAACATGCTAATCACAATCCATCATGAATGGTACAAAGCGTTACTATGGTTACGTTCCTTTTTTTGTTACAAACTTGTTGACACTTCGTTATGACGAAGCAACTACTTTGTAAAATAAGAAAAATATTATTTAAGGATGCTGTATGAGAAAAGAACGAGGGAATTATTATTTAAAGATGTTGAATGTTATAAGGATAAAGGGGATGTAATTTAAAGATACAAAACGAGAGAGATGTACAGTACGAAGAATATAATATATAAATGCAAAATAAAGAAAGAATAAGTGAAATTTAAGGATTTGGAATAAGTGAAGATTAAGAAAAATATGATTTAAGATGCGGAATTAAGAAGATGAAGAGAAATATGATTTAAAAACGCAAAATTTCAACAAAATTTGCCAAAATTCATAGTTATTCGCATCGTTTTTGTGTTATAGAACGGAAGATTACATTTGAAAATTAAAATTTCTAATGATTTTGCATCAATTTGCTTATTTAATATATGTAGTTTGTCGCTAGTTGGATGCAAAAATTTTGGTTTCTTTCTAGAAAATCAGTCGATAACACGAGGTTGTAAGGCTTGAAAAATGACCCACTAATTGCAAAATGATGAAGAGTTGATGGGATAAGATATACATTTTTTCCAATTTTTTTTTAATTTCAAATATTACTGTAAACAAATCCCTTAATGAAATTATAAGTTTCTTTGACATAAAATTCACTTTTCCAATGATTTTTCTTTGCATCAAGTATCCATTAGCATATTTTTCCTAAACGTATGGTGCATATTAATTAGCTTAAAAGCTGAAGATATTACTTTTAGTAGACAGATGCTTTGCTTGGAGATGGATTTAATTAGCTTAAAATCTCTTTTCCTTTCGACATTTAAAGTATTTTAAACTGTAATTTTTACTAAATTTCCTTTTATTTAATAATAAATACTTACATCTACTCATTTGATTTCAAAGATCATCCATCATCTAGACAAAATATAGATTGTTTGATGATGCTTTAAGGAAGGAAAATGACATTTCTAAAGTAATGAGTACACTTTGTTACATAATCCTTTCCTTTTTTCGATTGAGTTTCTCATTCTAGAATGGATGCGGTTCATGTTACAATGATTATATTCTAGCTACTTGTAACATGAACATGAATGAAATTCGCATTACAAGTTAGAAAAATATGGATGTTTAATTGCGTTACGCACTAAAATATAAATGAAATTTATGTTAGATATTATAATAATATATCAAATTCCTTGTTTTAAATAAGTAAATCAAAATATATACAAATAAAATGGTGCAATTCCTATTACAAGTGATATTGTGGATGCATATATTGATGCAATGAAGGTAATTCCTATTAGAATATAAATAGAATTCAAAGATCATAACAGGTATAGCTTCTACGTTATCTGTTACGATATAAAGTAACAGGTATTGTTTAGCAGCTATCGCGTTACGGTATAAAATTCGAATACAGTTCGAGTTATATATTAAGATAATGGATGCAATTCTTATAATAAAAGAGAAGAAGGAAGAAGTGTAAGGAGATGGATGCAATTCGTTTCACGTGTGGAGAAAAAAATACATAAAGTTTATGTTTTAAGTAGAGATAAAGATGTAATTTGTGTTACAAGTTAATAATTTTCGTTACAAATGAATTTAAACGATGCAATTCGTCTTAAATCAAATGCAATAAGTGCAAGTAAAATGCAAGCTGTTACATTAAAATTTAGGTTACAAATAAATATAATTTGCTGAACATAAATAGAAATTATACAAATGGCATTACAAATAAACAAATTAAATTCCTTCTTCGTCTTATTAACTGTTGTGAAGCGTGCAATTCGAGTTACAACTAAATGAAATTTATGAAAATTCCTATTCGGAGAAAGGAAAATATAAAAATATTTCCTTTTTTTGTGAACGTAGCAGTTACAAAAACATTTTAGAATATATTTACTTGTAATATATTGCAATTCGATGTCGATTATTCGAGACTTTGCAAAAGTTTAGTTGCTAAGCAACAACAGGTGTATAAACAAAACATAACACATAAACTTTAGAAGATATTTATTTTTCTGGCTGAAAAATAAAATAGATTCTTTATTCATTAAATAAGCTGAAAATTTATTTATAAAAGAATATTTTAAAGTCGAATATTTACGAATTTTTCAGCTTAAAATGTCGGTAGGAGTGAGTGAGAACTTAAGTAAAACAAAAAAAAAAATCGAGCACGTGAAGCATTTCTGTACAGAATTATCAGGAAAATACTCTTATAAAGACTTCAAAATAATAACTCCACTTTACAAATGATTATAAATAAGGTCGCTTAACTCATTATTTGGCAGGTAACGTCTAATCAATCATAGACTTTATTGTACGGGATGTAGTGTACACTCACCTATACTAGCATTGCCTGTTTGTACACTTATCAGTTGTGGCGACTGTCTGTTACCATGGTAACCCAGTGTTACCAAGCAACACAGATATGGAAACACAAAGAAGGGTCTTATACTCACCGCGGTAAGGGTTGAAGCTAAATGAAAGTACACCCCTCTTGTCAATGAAGTGAATGGATAGGGAGGTGTTCAACAAGTAAAAAGATTTGCTTTGATAAAAATACGTTCCCAACACCTGAATTTTAATTCACTCTTATCAAAAATATATATTTAACGTGACATTTGGAGAATTTTTAAAGTTAAAATTAAACTATCGTCTATGAAACTCGTGTAATTTTAGTTTAATTAAAACTAAACATTCCTCTTTCTCTCTCCATCACTCATCACTGGATAAAAGTCAATAATTCGAATAGAAAAGAAAAGAAAAGACTCTGTGTTTATTTGTTTAAGGTTAAAAATTTATATAAAACTTTAAAATTTATGAGAATATTCCAGATTATGTATGTGTGTGTGCGTGCGTGCGATTTTTTTCTTCGGTCTGTCTGTGTTTTGTATACATTTTTATCGGTTTGTTTGGATTTTTATGATAAATTTGACTAGAAAACTCGACTAAATTCCAATATATGAATGAGTTTTCGTATAACGAACGGAAATTGGAGCCATATTTAGTAAGGAGAAAGGCTAGATAATGATGTTGCCTTAGGATGTTTTACCTGTCACCAGATTTGGTCCCGGATGGGACACTTCTCTTCTCTCCCTATTCGATCAATAGCAAACTATCGAACTACTACTCTTTTCCTCCCATTCCGTTCTCGTCACTATAGATGCAGGTGATTCGTTTTCGGCACACCTGTCACGTCTAACTTCCCTTTGCAACTCTCACTCCTCTGGGAACGTAAGCGAAGACACGTTACACTCTCACGTGGCTAAGGTCTCTTGCCTGTTTGAACCCACCACCAAAATAATTTATCGTCTCCAATTTCTGCTGAAACGTTAATTTATTTAAATATATTTTAACTAATAGTGACGAATTTTATAAAAGTTACGATCAATTATGTACACGTGGACGTAAATACAGTACCTTATACAAACTGGGGCAATTGTGAGCTTGATAAAACTAAATTCGTGCCAAAAATTGAAGTGAAAATAGTAAAAAAAGTAAAAGTATATTTGTACGTAATCCTCGAACGATGAATACATCCAGAAACACAAACAATTTCTCGATTTATTGTGGACTTAAGTCGAGTGCCATGCAGATTAAAATATTGATTACATTGTGTTGTCTTAATCCTACAAGAGTTTTTTTCAAGTTAGAATGGAGAAAATCTTTAATACAACACACATTAAGAGTCATGTTTAAACAATAATAAAAGAGATTATAACAATTTAGTATCGAAAAGAACCAGAAAAATCCGGTGTAGAATGAAAAGAAAAAGGAAGCTTCCTACATATCTTGATCCGTATCAAACCGTTTTCTGCTCTAAAAAACCCTATCTTCTCCACCCCTTAGTAAGGTTAAGTTAGGTCAACGATGAAGAGGAGGTTCTTCACCCATCTGTGGGCAACCCCCTCTTTCTGTAAAGGCAGCGGGCCACGTCACGTGACGCTAACCAACCGTGGACAACTGGCCCTATATCCTGTCTTAACATTGGGAGGGTTTTCGGTAGCAGCAGCGCGCAATCTGCAAAGTGGGGAGGCCAGGTGAAAAGCAACGTCCAGGTATTGTGTCCCGGTTTCCTGTCCACAGTACATTCACGTCGACACAATAGTCGTGTCGACATTCTTCAGTGAGAGTGTGCAGAGACAGGGGGACCGGAAATGCACGGCACATACGCACTTTCTCTCATTCTACATTTACAAAAAAAGAAGAAAAAAAAACCAAACAAACGTCTTCTGTTCTTAAAATATGAAACGTTTTTGCTGATTATAAATGTAAACAAACATTTTAAGAGGAAGATATACAAATATTTAAACATTAAAACTATTTTAGAAACTACAGAAATGCTTTATGAATCAACATAAACTCTAAATCTTTTGATTGCTTGATAACTTTTAATATAAATCAACTAAAAATTCCGGTTATTTTTATAGAATTATCAACGTCATGTTATTTATATACAACTTAAAACAGTATAAAGTAATATATTTTCATTTAAATGATGATAAAAATATTTTATATGAACACACAACTAATGCATAAATAATATAACAGCTCTTCCTCTTTCTCTCTCTCTCTAGATTATTTTGCATTATAAAAAATTTAAACATAACGTTATTTATATACAACTTAAAACAGTATAAAGTAATATATTTTCATTTAAATGATGATAAAAATATTTTATATGAACACACAACTAATGCATAAATAATATAACAGCTCTTCCTCTTTCTCTCTCTCTCTAGATTATTTTGCATTATAAAAAATTTAAACATAACTAAACATTGTAACATTTATAACCGTTTTCTTTTATTAATTTATATAATTTTTATAAGTAATATTTTTTAAATTTTATAATTTTTATGTATAAAATTCGCCACGTTACCTTCACATTACTGCGGCCTAAACATGGCATTCAATACATGAATTTAGTAATTTTATATAAATATTTCTTTATATTATCTTTTATTTATTAAAAATTAAAATGTTTAATGTATAAAAATCATTTTTATACACAAAATTTACTATTTTATCTCGCACTTTTTATATAATACACATATACCTTACAGCATAAAAAATTAATTTTTATACATAAAAACAGCGGATGAATTCTATTTTTCCATAACATTAAATACACAGTACAGGATATTTGTTGAAATTAAAAATAATAATCATTTTTACAACATTTTAAACATATTTTACATAAAATAAAACTTAAAAGTGAATTTTTATAGACGAAAGACACGTGATCATAATTACAACATACAAAAATACGTATAAAGACGTAGTTAAAAAAAATATATATATATAGGAAAAAATGAAATAATTTTCATTATATAAAATTCTAATTGCGAGTTAATATAAATTAGAGACTAATTTAGATATTTTAATTAAGATAATAAAAAAAATAACGGTAATTATATAATTTAAAAGCGATTTTTATAGGTTAACTTAAGCCTAACGCACCTGGTCAAAGGTGTAAACACGTAAACTTCACTCACCTCCTCTTCAGTCGCTGTATTGACCGAGTCCATACTTTGACTTAGCGTCATAGAACTCTCAGTTGTAGATGTGGACATGATAGGTGTTGAAAGAGGACGATACAAACCAGTAGAAAATCACCAACTATGGGTGCACGGGTGCTTAAATTTTATTTGATTATTATTATTTTTTAATTAATTTATTTAATGAATGTGCTAACGTTAGGTGCTGTGATGTGAGTGCTACGGAGAGAGGGCCGGTGTCTATCTCACACACACAGTATCTCCGCTCGTTCCTACCTACATATACGCGGCACCTCAGCTCCACTGATACCGCTGATGCGCGTCTGCTAAACCGAAAGCCCTGCCTCTGTGACGTCAGCCGCGCTACCACGCCCGGATAGTATCACGTGGTCGGTGGCGTTTCCCCGACACCCGGTGTGTGTGTGTTCTTTCCGAGACGGGAAACAAATAAATAAATATCGTTACGTTGTTACGTAACCTGCAACATCCGGAAGTTTAGGAGAATGAAGGTGTGTTTCCTGTTTCTATACTCCTTTTCTCTCTTTTTTCCTCATGTATTAATGATTTTTCATATATATTTGATGATGGAAGCCGTGTTTCTTTTTGCTTCGTTCGTGTTTTTTCATTTATTGATGAATTGTTACCCGTTTGAGTGGATGTATATAAATAGATTAATGCTTATTAACGGTACTCGCCTACTAATCGTTACAATGCTACGTTTGTAGACGTTATTATACTAACTCTTCAATTTTAATCCTCGAAAACCCATTCTATCTCCTTTTTCTTTACGTAGAAGCTCGTACATGCGTTAGTTTATTACTAGACATAGCAAACATTCCCATCACCCAGTAGACTATCATCCAATGTTATGCTTCTTTAGCTAACCCATTGTTACGCTTCTTTAGCTAACTCAACTTTGTTACGCTTTTAGCTGGATATTCATAGATGTATATTAATTTTTAATAGGTACAATATGTACATAGCTGCATTTCTGAAATGCGACATGATCTACCAACCGTGTACGATAAGTACATGGCTGAAGTAGATCGTATCATATTCATTTTTTAATTAACATGAATTTTTATTGTATGAATGTGTATATTTATATCTATGTACAGTTTTTTCGTCTTTACGAGCTCAAAAATCTTTACAGACAAAAAAATTGTACAAATACGTAACATACAATGGTGTTAGCAGCCTTAATTTTAATAAGATCGTTCTATATCAAATACAGATTCGAACCATCGACAATTACACATATAGAACACACGGAAATATGTATGAAGATGTATTTGGATGGGCACGAAAGCAGTAGTCGACGACTTCGTATAGTAAAATGTACTTAATCATTAGTTTCAAAGATAATTTTGCTACTTTGTCACGACATCAAAATCATTAACATTTCTAAACTGGTGCATTTTATACTTCCTTCTCCCTTCTAACGATTGTAGCAATTTACTTTTATATTCAGTTCTTAACAATTTCTTAGGAGTAGAGAAAGCGGGAGCGATAATATATCGTCTTTTATCTAAACGTTTCAGTTCCTCCCTCGAGTACGAAACAACTTCCAAGAATGTATATAACTGTCTAAACTCGGTGGTTACTATGACAACCAATAGGTTGAAGAGTGAAGCTTAAGTAGTGTATGCAGTATGTAGCAATTATGAGCTACTGTAGTCAGCTTAGTACTTGTAGGCATGAGAGAGAAGCGAACTGTTGCTTTCCGTCTCAGATTATCTCTCTAGCTAATTAGATGCTATCGAACTGGTTCGTTTCACCAATTGCTTCTTGGTGGTCCCACTTGGATTAACTATCGAAATTTTCCAGGATTATAAATAATATCGTTAAAGAATTCATTATACGTGACACTGGCGCTGTAAAAACGTAAAAAATTCCCACTTCATCCAATAATTTTTAAGTAATTGATAAGCCAAGAGTATACAATTTGGCATTTATCATTACTTAAAAGGGATACAGATAGGAATCAAGTAGGCTATATATTTTGGTTCCTGCCTCTTAAGTAATTAATAAAAGCCAAGTGTACAGTACGTATAGGAGCCAACGTGGCTGTACAAATGATCATTTATCAATTATTTAAAAAGGTACATATAGTGGAGTCAAGCTGACTCCTACCTATACAACTTGGCTCGTAAGACTCTACACCAATTATATATATAAAAACGTTCCATCTCGTGACAGTGGAGTGAATCAATATATTCGCTTAGAAGCTAGAGTGAGTATACACCATAGATCACCCCTACCAATCGCCTGTAACCAATATCCATTAGCTGACCCGTGCTTTGTCCAAATTCGATCGTATCACTTCTTATCCTCTCTATGTGGACATTTTAAGAGGTAAATGGTGTCATTCCGGTATTTAGACGTTTAATAGGTCTAGGGTGGTTTTTCTCCTTCAAAAAAGAGAGAAAAAAGTCATGTCACGGTCTGAGGACGATTGCAGCAACTTGGCAGTGAACAGCTGCAGCGACCTACCTGGATCACCTGGGAGACGTCACTATGACGACGAGGTTGGAACACGCCCATTACGTCTCCCGAGGGGTTGAGTTTGTATATGAGAGATCCCCCATATGACAAAGCTTATTTTTGGGTGTGTTGGTTAGGAAGCTTGTGTTTTTTTTATAACAACAGGATTACCGGTGTCAAGTGTATCACTCTAATAGCGTTGCTTGTCAAATAAAACGGTCAGAAATATCTAAGTATGGCGTATATCACGATTAAGTGAATATATATCTTTATAAATTGGCAAAGTGTTCTTACCTACTCCATTCGATCAATTCGAAACTTAAATTATAAGCTACTCTTGCACCCCTCAAATTTTAATAAGGATATGAAGTAGGTGATTCCGTCCCTTTAAAGTTAACAGAGGAGTGTTTCGAATTGCTGTTTTCTATATTTTACGGGGTATTAAGAGAAAACAGTGGAGTATGAACAGGTGTGGACTGCGTAACTATTCTTTAATCTGTGGGATTAAGAAAGTTGGTGCAAAGAGAAAGAGAGAAAATGACTTGGTGCGATGTTGCGTACAAAGCACATATCATACGACACCTGTTAGCTCTGTGCTCACCGTACAAAATCAATAAGTGGATAGAAAAATGTTTTATCTATTTATTTTTGTACAGCTGCGTGTGGTTCGAAATTACGTTCTAATCTTTCTCGTTTATTGAGTTTACAAACACAGTTTTAATCCACATTAATTGGGAGTTCAAACTAAAATTTAATCTTACTTTTATTCGGATCCGAACCCGATTCTAATCCTCCATTTACTGGGATCCCAATTCGATTTTAATCTCGCATTTATTTTAAGTCTAAATTCAGGTTTAATCCACATTTTATTCGGATTAAATGATGTTTTAAGTTATATTCTTCCACGTAATTCGACGTTTTAAATTGAAACGTATTGAAATTTAGCTTAACAACTTCTTGTTTAGAACAAGAAGTTGTTTTTTAATTTTTTTAACAAGCAATTTTTTTAATTCGGTTTAAAATCCACATTTATTTATCCACTTTGATTCGCACTTATCAATAATTTAAACTCAGTTTAAATTCATAATTATCTATGACCTAAATTCAATTTTGATTCATGTTTATTGATGATCTACGGGCTATTTTGATTCGTATTGATTCGTGAAATAAATTAATTTTGATAATATAACTCAATATTTTAATGCATTTGTCGAATGAATCAATTCCAAATTTATGATTCAAACTCAATTACAATGGAATTAAAATTCAAAATTAATTTTTAAGCAGATTTAAATGTATTGATTTCGTGTGTATTACTGCTTGATCCAAGCTTGATCACGTACTTACCAAATGATCCATATTCAATATGAATCAACACATGAATGAATTAAAATTGAATTTCACACTCAGTTACCAAAATTTCGATCTTAATCGTCAATTTAGATTAAAATCTTCAATTAAATAAGATAAGATTTATTGCAGATTTACAACTCAAATCACATATTTTCCAGGAATTAAAAGCATAATTTAAAACTCAAATTAACAATGATATTAACCAAATAAACTTAAAACAATTAAATTTTATATAATTTACAGATAATTTTACAGTTCAATCCGTAGTAAATGTATAATTATTTAAAGTGTTACGTTAGTAGTCATAGTATAGAAATTACATGTAATCTTTATGGAAATGAGTCGAGATGAGACATCAATTAGTTTATTTAGCTAACATAAATTTTGCAGTTGACCATATTCCTTATACTCCATTACGTACGTATGTATATATATTAAGTTTCATTACTGTACGAAATAATTTTTACGATACTTCAAACTCCTAAAAATTTATATATTTAATGAGTTACGATAGCTAGAAACAAGCCATTCGAAGTATTTATTCATAAAATGTATGACGTTACACGATATTTTGAATTATTACGAGGTGGTAAGTTAAAATTTAATTACGAAACAACCAAGTAAAACTAAATAAAACTGTAACCATCCGATTCTAATGATCTCGTAACTGACTCTTTGTTTACGATGAAAGATGCTTGACGACATATTTTGTCATGTGAGGTGTTGAGAATGGGATCGTTAAAATAAATGTACGTGCTCAATAAGGGAATGCACGACTTCCACAAAGGATACGTTCTCTTAACAACACCGACTATTTTTTCCCCCTCAACTCTTCTTCATCTTCTTCGAATATATCCTGTTGGAAAGAATTGTTTCCACCTAAATTTCTTAAAATAAATTATTTAACACGGATACAAACACACATTCGAATACATTTACGTAATATTCTATGTAGAATACATAATATAATATCTACTTTTGGAAAATGGTTATTCCTTCTTTTCCATTTTCCATCCCCCGAGTTCAATAAAAGAGCGCTTATAGAAAATCATCTTGGTCGTTTTTTTAAAACAAAAAAACACTATTCGACCGAGAAGAATACAGTAAGAATTGTATAAAGAGCCGAGGGGTTGTTTCTTAAAGCAAACAAATATCTTGGAAAACCACTAGTGAAAAGAATGTGACTCGTGGGAGAAATACTTTCTCCTTCTTTTCAATTGATGGATACAAACTTTTCGCACCAAATTCATGTTTACTAAAGTGTTATATTCAAAGTGGAACCAACTTAAAAATTTTCTGTATATAGTAAATATAGGATCAAGCCTTATAAATCCTCCACAAGTCGGATTTAGCGCAGAGTATTGAAGCTTAATCTATTGACATACGTATGTATATGTACATATATTTTTATATTTTAAATGCAATCAAAGGATTAGAACATGTTGCGGTATATTTTATCTTTCTCCTAAGCTAAAAACTATTATATATAAACAAAAAACTTTAAGCACAGATGCGCGTTTATATATTGTATATTTTTTCTAAATTTTTAAACACAAAAAGAAGCAAACCTCAAAATAATGGAAGACATTTTTTTTTTCTTTTTTTGTTATCTCTAATGTAAAAAACGTAAATAATATTTATTATTATATTATCATTCCAACTGTAAAATTGAATTCTTTATTCAATCTTCTTATAAAATATTTTTAAAAGACAAAAATTTGAAAATTTAAGCCAGATTTTTGAATGTTCTACAACGAGTGATTCTTCACTTATTAAATCAATATAGGCTTCACGTATGTTATATTTATTTAATAAAATGTCTAATTAGATTTTAAATAGTTTAAAATAGATTTTTATCAATTTTATCGCCACATATCTTCGGGGCTGTTACCAAAAGTAAGCAATAAAGGTAGAGGAATTGATTTTGTCAGACTTCAGTAATGGTTCTGTAATGCACTCATTAGATAATCACAAACGAACCTTTTACACGTTCGCTACCAGAAACATTTAAACGTGGAGAAGGGGGAAAAAACTTTGTTAATTAGCATATCTTTTCGTTAACTGACAATATCTGTTCGCTCGGCTAACGGAATTCGTTAAAGGTTGTCTTCGTTTCTGACTTGTTTGTTAGAATCAGTTTTAGAAAAAAAGAGCAGAGTGATGAAGTAACGAAATCCTTTCTATTTCCGCAACAGATGAGATAGCTTTAGACTAAAGAATTCCCAAGACGTTCTTTCAGGAAGGAACACTGAAAGTCGATCTTAATAATGAAAATAGAAATTTTCTTTGCTTATCACTAAATTGTTTTTTTCTTAATGAACTTATCTGCTACCGGTTAAAGTAATTCGCTCCCCTAACGCATCTAGACAGTTGGAAATATAATAAAAATCAACAGAGAAATAAAAAAAACCTACGTTATTTTGATTCATTAATGATAAAGTCATACATAATAAAAACAATATAAAAATCTTGCACATTTTTCTTCGTTTAATCTCCAGTTTGTTGATGTCAGAAATTATATGACACGCTTTAAATGTCAGCTCTATGCTTCGTTAAAGTTATAAGATAACATTTATCATTTAATTGAGAATTTCATAGAATATTTTTTTAAATAAATACAGCTTTATTAATAATAATAAAGTTTTTTATTTATCGTTAAATCGACTTTCTTAACAAACTTATCACATTTCTTGACATGTTTAAATGAAGAAAAATTATTGAAATGATTAAAAAATAATGAAAACATGAAGACTTTTTTAATGACATCGTAATCCAAAAAAAGTGTAAACATTTATATATTTTTTCTTATCATTTAAATGTCAGGTTTATAGTTGATAGAAGTTGTATAGCATATTTTCTAGCGTAAAATTCCTTTTTCGACCAATCTATTCAGCGGTCTATATAGTCAATATGTCGTACAAATCATTCCTTCTTTTCACAACCGACTTCCATTTAAAAAAAGCACATCAAACGATTAAACGCTGCGTGAAAGTTTTAAAGATTTCATCCAATAGCAGACTTGTCATCCGGCGTGTCGCCAATGGGTGCATTTTTTTCCCTTCTTCTTCTTCTACTTCTTAAGCTGCCAGTTTGCGAGAAATTGTTTTCAAAATAGCATTCAAGCATGCTGTGGCAACAGTTATACATGATACGAATCTAACAGCTTTCCATTCGATCGAGATTTAAGTGTACGGCTCAATTTTATATCAGGAGGGATTCTCTTTCTTATTGTTTTCTATGGGTATTTTGATAAATTTTAATGTAAAGAATATATATATATTCTTTTTTCATTTTTATTTAAAATTATATACGAAATTTTTCCGGTAGTTTAACATTAAAAACGCAATTCTCCATTTAAACATCTAAACATATTGTTGCAGTTAAAAACTCTTACAAAAGAAAGGCTCGTCTTTAAGAAAAATCTAGATACTTATACATTTTTATGAGAAGCTTATAGAGACCGTAAAAATGTGATAAACTCTCTATCTTTTTTGATGATAACTTATCTCAACCACATATCATAAGTACTAACTTATTATATATCATTTCTAACAATGGTTATCTGCAATTTTTCTGAAATTATGCTAAAAGTTCTGATAATAAACTATACATCTATTGATGATTCGGTTGATTTTACATCACAAAAGATATCTCCAACATCGCAAAGTAGGTGTGGTAATTCATATTCGCTCCTTTAGCCTCACAAACGGGAGTATTACTCTCATAATAGAATATTGAATGACTGGAAACTTACATTTAAATTAGCCTTTCGAATTAATTAACCATGTTCAGCATACGTTTGCGAATCGAGTGATAATAGCAGATAAGTTAATTCTCTAAGGAAAACGCTTCTGGAATATTTCCAATCGTTAATCTGTGAAGGATTTTTTCCCTTTATCTTTTACTGATTAAGAAATAAGAGAAAATGCTTGACTTCCTTACGGTTTAAGACCATTATCGATAGAATATTCTCGCATGTTGGCCAACAAATATTTTCATTTCGAAGCAGAATTCAAAACTGTGCATTGCATACTATCATTAGCTTTCCCTCCGGCTATATTTCAACCATTGCTGACTGTATACTGATGATGTGTAAGATTGTCAGTGCTGAATGCATGTCTAGACTCTACAAGTAAGTACTCGAACGTGACTAGCAGAATCCAAATAACGGTTTCCATTCAGTTTGTATATGATGGCATGTAGTAGTCTTTGTATAAAAGAATTGTGTTTGGTCTGTCTAAAGGATTTAGCGGAAATAAAGATTTATCACAACATTATCATTAAGAAATACTTTTTCAAAATGATACCATGTAAAATTCAAAAAAATAAATTCTTTATATACATATATATCATTAATTTAAGTAAAAAATTACGTTTCATAAGTTTTATCTACGTACCAAAATTATAAACGGAATTAATATTAATCGCGAGTCGGGCTTCTCCGCAATACAATTATTTATGCAGAGAAGAAACATTTACAGGAGCCATTAAGTTGGATACCTTACTGAATTTATATGTATTTGTAAAATTATAATTGAACTGTCATAATATATTTTTATACAATTTTAATGAGTCTTACTTTATCATATTAATTGATTTGTACGGGTTAGATTAAATTATAAAAATCATGAGTTGTTTATAATATCCTAACTCGCTAAGTTTTGATGCATGGAGATGTATAATTACACGGACATAAAAAAATGTTAAATATTAAGTTTCGACTACACGTCGGAAACTTTAGGAAAAAATTGAAAGAAAAGCGCTGTTGAATAATTGCTTTTAATGAAAAGAAATGTAAAATTTCTCTTCAAAAGATTAAAAATTTTCTATCAATTCTGAAGTATAATTTCATCCTTAGCATATTTTTCCACATTGCTTTAGTAACAATAAAAATTAATTAAACACATTTCGTGAGAAGTTTCTAAGAAATCAAATTTCAATTAACTCTTCTGAGAAATTGTCTCACAAGCAGAAATGGCATTTTAATTTAAACAATTACAAGTTAGGATTTTTCAGTTAATAACATTTTTATATTATTATAAAAGTACATTTATTTATATAAAATTTTCATGTCATTCATAAAGTATTTATTTAAAAAATATAATATTCTTTTTTTCTAGTTTACGAGAGTAATAAAATTAAGAATTATTCATAACTATTTTTTTAACTTTAAAAATTTTCCCTTTTTTACATCTCATAACAATAAGATGCTCTTAACTAATTTTTTTTAAAGCAAAAAACTTTAATGTATTTACATAAAACTATTTTTTATGTTTTTTATTAACATAACTACGGAAAATATTATTACATGTTAAGAGAATAATATCAGGATTAAAATAATAATCAAATATTATTTACAGAATTTATAAAGCCATTAGTTATTTAAACAATATTAATCTAAGGATACGATTTGCATGCATATACATAATTGTATAAAATCAATATTGAGTCCAATTTTGTAAATGTAATCGAATAAAGAATCAACATATTTTTCTTTACTTTCTAGAAATCATATTCACATAATGCCAATCTCTATAATGCTCTGCCTACGTGAATTTTTCTTTATTGAATCGAGTGCTGTCACGTTTACCTTCTCCTACTTTAAATGGACTATATAAGAACTCCAAAAAAAGCAATTCTTAGTCCAAATTTTTCCCTTTTTACGGTTGAAATATGTGTAATCAAGTAAATCATTTCATCTAGAAATTATATTTAAAATATATCATTAAATTTAAAAGAGAAAAATGATCATCTATATAAGAAAAAGGAAAATAGACAGATGAGGAAGATGATGAAGATTAATGGAAAGTGAACTCGGAAGTTACCACCGGAAACACATGCTACGTCCGAGACGCACGTGATGTAGCGTCATTTCCGGCTGTAGGAAACTTCCGATCACGTGTCATCATCGACAAAACTTTTACCTGTGAATGAAACTCGTACACATAATTATTTTACTGATTTATCAGAAGGTTAGATAATTGCAAATATAAACTCAAGTAGGTTTAATATGCGAAATAATTCAAATAAGATTGTTTTTAATTTCCTTCAATCGACTCGAAGAGTGGAGGGAAAGTGATGCTAAGTTCAAATATAGCATAATTTAGCAATAAAGGGGATAACAACAAATATTTACCTCCAACAAACTGTTAGTAAAATGCAATCGAAACACACGAAAATCAAGTTCATTAGTATGTGCAAATGATGCTCGATATTACAGCTTGAAAGTGTAGGAACAAGTTAAGTTAGAAGCTTATAACGCATAAATAAATAAAAATTAATGTTTCAAGTCAGTTATAAATATTTATGAAAGGCTTTGGCTTGTGTAAACTATCCAAAAAAACCCTTTATTTTTTTCTTTTTGTGTAAATGTTAATCAATAACCAAAAATAACTTTAATATTCGCTTATAATAATTCACTAAAAATATCAAAAAATGAAAGCTATTTTGTTAATAAAGAAATCAATTTTTAAAGAAATTTATAATCTAACAAATCATTTTAATGATGTAATATCGTTTTATCATTAAAAGAATTTATGAAAATTTCTATAAAAGTCAGAATAATAAACTAGGATCACGTTATTCTACACCTCGTTTATTCATTGTTAGCTTATTTCTTTTGTAGATGGAATTAATGTAGTCAACTCGACTCACAATTAATCAATAGTTTAACAGCAGCATCAATATAGACTAAGCCATTACATCTTTTATACCACAAAGACTCGAACAGGAAATTAATAGAAGAGATAGGAAGTTTGACTCCAGGACTGGTTCGGGAATTCCGTTAAACAATGCTTTATATACAATATTGAAAGACTCTCGCATCCTCACCATTGACAAGTGTTGCGGTTTCTCAAAAAAATAAAAAGAAAAGAAAAAAAATATATGATAAAAGTCTTCCCTGCTTTATGTCAACTCAATTATCTTTTTTTGAGGTTACATTCGAGATAATGTTAAATATTTGCTAAAATTCCAATTTTCAACTTGATTATAAAAGTTTGATATTCACAGGAAGAGAATTTTTGTTTCTGGATAAATCATTTACTTAAATTTATTAATTTTAAAGTAATTAAATCCATTTATCTGAATGTGTGCGATTATCCCTCTTTTGTTAAATTCAAAATAACGTCAAATAATTTATAAACATTCTGAAACGTTTCCTATTTTTTTTCAAGTTAAAATGTTAAGCTTTGATATAATTTACTTAAATAAATAAATTTTTAGATAATTAAAATTGACATTATATCAATGTAATTATCTTTTTTATCGTATTTAAGTCATTGTTAATTTAGAAAAAAAAATTTATTTTGTGGAAGAAAGCAGTTTTAATCTTAAGAAAAATTTAATAGAATTTATTTTAAAAATTCAAAATAATTAAATCAATTTTATACAGAGAAGATTTTTATTTATTACAAAACTGTTCCTGGAAAAATTTTGTTTATAATTTGTCACTATAGAAACAGAAAAATAAACATAAAATCGATTTTTCTGGTAGTGTTTAGATATAATTTTTGTCATAAACAGGTGATGCAGATTGTCTACGAAAACCAGAAACAACTTCGACGTCCTCATTACCAGATCTTGCTCTTGCAATCATCATCAACACGTCTGATCAGATAGAACATTCTATTAGAAATCATTCAGGCCCCACCCCATCGTACAATCTTGTTACCAATATCATTGAAGCAGAAAATTAGTAGAACCAAGAATGTCCATCTACTAAGACTTGTTCCAAGAAAGAAGATATTGTTCTAAAGATTATTTTTCCCTTTAAACAAATTATTTTTTTCTTATAATTTTACAAAATAATTAAGAGAGAATAGGTAAAAATACTATACAAAGCTTAATACTCCGTGTTCAAGCATTGAATCTATCTTATAAACTGTTCAAGAAAATTATTATAAAATTGGAGTTATTGTAAACTTTATAAACAGTTTTAATTAATCAAAAACACAAAATAAAATGTTTAAAACTTGAGCAATTCTTTCTTTAACATTCTTTTTATGTGAAAGAAATTAAAAGAAGCCTTAGCGAAGGATATAACAAAAAAGATTCCTTATTTTCAGGATGCTTTAAATAAATTATATTCCTAATAACTGATTAAAAAATAAAAAAACAAATATATAAAGTTATAAAAATATTGAACAACTTTTCTATATCAAACATTGCACTCCTGATAACATCCGAGAGAAGTAGAAAACTTTCGTGTTACCATGGTTACAACAAGAAAAACGATTCTCTTCCATAGAAGATGTGGGCTGTTATTTTATACAATATAGATGTACACTGAGTGCAATTTCGCGGCAATGTTCGATATAAGTGTTCACAGAGTGCTAGCAATTGTTCGTCCAACTGGCGTATCCAGTCTATGTCAGTCAGATACGTAGACTCTAAAATATTTGTTCAATTTACTGCATGTTCTTACTATATACAATATATTCAGTATTATATGCGATTCTCCTGTTCTTCGATCCGGCAAATCTTGCGGAAAAATTGTCTTATCTTATAAGAAAATCGAAGGTTGGAGAAACGGGAAAAAAGAGTTATGTTTCAATATGAGATATGCACAAATAGTTTTTCTTTCTTTATAACACAAAATATTGATTGTCTCTTATGAAATACAACATACTTACTTACAAACATTGCAATTTTCTAACATTGAAAACTTGAAAATAAAAATATATATACACCCATTTAACTATATATATATATAGTGCAGTACATTGTCTCTTACCTTCCAGAGTTTATCTTTTAATTCTATAATATTCTCATTTCTCAGATATATGTAAATTTATTTATGCAAAATTCATCTTAATGTATTATGCAAGGATAAACTTGTGATGTAGTGATACTTTGCCGTTTATTATCCTTTCTATGTATTGTATTCGTATACAAATATCTCTTGTATAGGGCTTTATCATCCGCTAAAATATATACTTAATACGCATAATTTTCACTTAATATTTTATTAAATAAACATATAATTTATATTCATGTTTATGTTAACTTATTTTAAATCATATCTGTTTAATTATTTTCCATTTTTTTTAATTNCGAAAGACACGTGATCATAATTACAACATACAAAAATACGTATAAAGACGTAGTTAAAAAAAATATATATATATAGGAAAAAATGAAATAATTTTCATTATATAAAATTCTAATTGCGAGTTAATATAAATTAGAGACTAATTTAGATATTTTAATTAAGATAATAAAAAAAATAACGGTAATTATATAATTTAAAAGCGATTTTTATAGGTTAACTTAAGCCTAACGCACCTGGTCAAAGGTGTAAACACGTAAACTTCACTCACCTCCTCTTCAGTCGCTGTATTGACCGAGTCCATACTTTGACTTAGCGTCATAGAACTCTCAGTTGTAGATGTGGACATGATAGGTGTTGAAAGAGGACGATACAAACCAGTAGAAAATCACCAACTATGGGTGCACGGGTGCTTAAATTTTATTTGATTATTATTATTTTTTAATTAATTTATTTAATGAATGTGCTAACGTTAGGTGCTGTGATGTGAGTGCTACGGAGAGAGGGCCGGTGTCTATCTCACACACACAGTATCTCCGCTCGTTCCTACCTACATATACGCGGCACCTCAGCTCCACTGATACCGCTGATGCGCGTCTGCTAAACCGAAAGCCCTGCCTCTGTGACGTCAGCCGCGCTACCACGCCCGGATAGTATCACGTGGTCGGTGGCGTTTCCCCGACACCCGGTGTGTGTGTGTTCTTTCCGAGACGGGAAACAAATAAATAAATATCGTTACGTTGTTACGTAACCTGCAACATCCGGAAGTTTAGGAGAATGAAGGTGTGTTTCCTGTTTCTATACTCCTTTTCTCTCTTTTTTCCTCATGTATTAATGATTTTTCATATATATTTGATGATGGAAGCCGTGTTTCTTTTTGCTTCGTTCGTGTTTTTTCATTTATTGATGAATTGTTACCCGTTTGAGTGGATGTATATAAATAGATTAATGCTTATTAACGGTACTCGCCTACTAATCGTTACAATGCTACGTTTGTAGACGTTATTATACTAACTCTTCAATTTTAATCCTCGAAAACCCATTCTATCTCCTTTTTCTTTACGTAGAAGCTCGTACATGCGTTAGTTTATTACTAGACATAGCAAACATTCCCATCACCCAGTAGACTATCATCCAATGTTATGCTTCTTTAGCTAACCCATTGTTACGCTTCTTTAGCTAACTCAACTTTGTTACGCTTTTAGCTGGATATTCATAGATGTATATTAATTTTTAATAGGTACAATATGTACATAGCTGCATTTCTGAAATGCGACATGATCTACCAACCGTGTACGATAAGTACTGTACATGGCTGAAGTAGATCGTATCATATTCATTTTTTAATTAACATGAATTTTTATTGTATGAATGTGTATATTTATATCTATGTACAGTTTTTTCGTCTTTACGAGCTCAAAAATCTTTACAGACAAAAAAATTGTACAAATACGTAACATACAATGGTGTTAGCAGCCTTAATTTTAATAAAATCGTTCTATATCAAATACAGATTCGAACCATCGACAATTACACATATAGAACACACGGAAATATGTATGAAGATGTATTTGGATGGGCACGAAAGCAGTAGTCGACGACTTCGTAGAGTAAAATGTACTTAATCATTAGTTTCAAAGATAATTTTGCTACTTTGTCACGACATCAAAATCATTAACATTTCTAAACTGGTGCATTTTATACTTCCTTCTCCCTTCTAACGATTGTAGCAATTTACTTTTATATTCAGTTCTTAACAATTTCTTAGGAGTAGAGAAAGCGGGAGCGATAATATATCGTCTTTTATCTAAACGTTTCAGTTCCTCCCTCGAGTACGAAACAACTTCCAAGAATGTATATAACTGTCTAAACTCGGTGGTTACTATGACAACCAATAGGTTGAAGAGTGAAGCTTAAGTAGTGTATGCAGTATGTAGCAATTATGAGCTACTGTAGTCAGCTTAGTACTTGTAGGCATGAGAGAGAAGCGAACTGTTGCTTTCCGTCTCAGATTATCTCTCTAGCTAATTAGATGCTATCGAACTGGTTCGTTTCACCAATTGCTTCTTGGTGGTCCCACTTGGATTAACTATCGAAATTTTCCAGGATTATAAATAATATCGTTAAAGAATTCATTATACGTGACACTGGCGCTGTAAAAACGTAAAAAATTCCCACTTCATCCAATAATTTTTAAGTAATTGATAAGCCAAGAGTATACAATTTGGCATTTATCATTACTTAAAAGGGATACAGATAGGAATCAAGTAGGCTATATATTTTGGTTCCTGCCTCTTAAGTAATTAATAAAAGCCAAGTGTACAGTACGTATAGGAGCCAACGTGGCTGTACAAATGATCATTTATCAATTATTTAAAAAGGTACATATAGTGGAGTCAAGCTGACTCCTACCTATACAACTTGGCTCGTAAGACTCTACACCAATTATATATATAAAAACGTTCCATCTCGTGACAGTGGAGTGAATCAATATATTCGCTTAGAAGCTAGAGTGAGTATACACCATAGATCACCCCTACCAATCGCCTGTAACCAATATCCATTAGCTGACCCGTGCTTTGTCCAAATTCGATCGTATCACTTCTTATCCTCTCTATGTGGACATTTTAAGAGGTAAATGGTGTCATTCCGGTATTTAGACGTTTAATAGGTCTAGGGTGGTTTTTCTCCTTCAAAAAAGAGAGAAAAAAGTCATGTCACGGTCTGAGGACGATTGCAGCAACTTGGCAGTGAACAGCTGCAGCGACCTACCTGGATCACCTGGGAGACGTCACTATGACGACGAGGTTGGAACACGCCCATTACGTCTCCCGAGGGGTTGAGTTTGTATATGAGAGATCCCCCATATGACAAAGCTTATTTTTGGGTGTGTTGGTTAGGAAGCTTGTGTTTTTTTTATAACAACAGGATTACCGGTGTCAAGTGTATCACTCTAATAGCGTTGCTTGTCAAATAAAACGGTCAGAAATATCTAAGTATGGCGTATATCACGATTAAGTGAATATATATCTTTATAAATTGGCAAAGTGTTCTTACCTACTCCATTCGATCAATTCGAAACTTAAATTATAAGCTACTCTTGCACCCCTCAAATTTTAATAAGGATATGAAGTAGGTGATTCCGTCCCTTTAAAGTTAACAGAGGAGTGTTTCGAATTGCTGTTTTCTATATTTTACGGGGTATTAAGAGAAAACAGTGGAGTATGAACAGGTGTGGACTGCGTAACTATTCTTTAATCTGTGGGATTAAGAAAGTTGGTGCAAAGAGAAAGAGAGAAAATGACTTGGTGCGATGTTGCGTACAAAGCACATATCATACGACACCTGTTAGCTCTGTGCTCACTGTACAAAATCAATAAGTGGATAGAAAAATGTTTTATCTATTTATTTTTGTACAGCTGCGTGTGGTTCGAAATTACGTTCTAATCTTTCTCGTTTATTGAGTTTACAAACACAGTTTTAATCCACATTAATTGGGAGTTCAAACTAAAATTTAATCTTACTTTTATTCGGATCCGAACCCGATTCTAATCCTCCATTTACTGGGATCCCAATTCGATTTTAATCTCGCATTTATTTTAAGTCTAAATTCAGGTTTAATCCACATTTTATTCGGATTAAATGATGTTTTAAGTTATATTCTTCCACGTAATTCGACGTTTTAAATTGAAACGTATTGAAATTTAGCTTAACAACTTCTTGTTTAGAACAAGAAGTTGTTTTTTAATTTTTTTAACAAGCAATTTTTTTAATTCGGTTTAAAATCCACATTTATTTATCCACTTTGATTCGCACTTATCAATAATTTAAACTCAGTTTAAATTCATAATTATCTATGACCTAAATTCAATTTTGATTCATGTTTATTGATGATCTACGGGCTATTTTGATTCGTATTGATTCGTGAAATAAATTAATTTTGATAATATAACTCAATATTTTAATGCATTTGTCGAATGAATCAATTCCAAATTTATGATTCAAACTCAATTACAATGGAATTAAAATTTAAAATCAATTTTTAAGCATATTTAAATGTATTGATTTCGTGTGTATTACTGCTTGATCCAAGCTTGATCACGTACTTACCAAATGATCCATATTCAATCTGAATCAACACATGAATGAATTAAAATTGAATTTCACACTCAGTTACCAAAATTTCGATCTTAATCGTCAATTTAGATTAAAATCTTCAATTAAATAAGATAAGATTTATTGCAGATTTACAACTCAAATCACATATTTTCCAGGAATTAAAAGCATAATTTAAAACTCAAATTAACAATGATATTAACCAAATAAACTTAAAACAATTAAATTTTATATAATTTACAGATAATTTTACAGTTCAATCCGTAGTAAATGTATAATTATTTAAAGTGTTACGTTAGTAGTCATAGTATAGAAATTACATGTAATCTTTATGGAAATGAGTCGAGATGAGACATCAATTAGTTTATTTAGCTAACATAAATTTTGCAGTTGACCATATTCCTTATACTCCATTACGTACGTATGTATATATATTAAGTTTCATTACTGTACGAAATAATTTTTACGATACTTCAAACTCCTAAAAATTTATATATTTAATGAGTTACGATAGCTAGAAACAAGCCATTCGAAGTATTTATTCATAAAATGTATGACGTTACACGATATTTTGAATTATTACGAGGTGGTAAGTTAAAATTTAATTACGAAACAACCAAGTAAAACTAAATAAAACTGTAACCATCCGATTCTAATGATCTCGTAACTGACTCTTTGTTTACGATGAAAGATGCTTGACGACATATTTTGTCATGTGAGGTGTTGAGAATGGGATCGTTAAAATAAATGTACGTGCTCAATAAGGGAATGCACGACTTCCACAAAGGATACGTTCTCTTAACAACACCGACTATTTTTTCCCCCACAACTCTTCTTCATCTTCTTCGAATATATCCTGTTGGAAAGAATTGTTTCCACCTAAATTTCTTAAAATAAATTATTTAACACGGATACAAACACACATTCGAATACATTTACGTAATATTCTATGTAGAATACATAATATAATATCTACTTTTGGAAAATGGTTATTCCTTCTTTTCCATTTTCCATCCCCCGAGTTCAATAAAAGAGCGCTTATAGAAAATCATCTTGGTCGTTTTTTTAAAACAAAAAAACACTATTCGACCGAGAAGAATACAGTAAGAATTGTATAAAGAGCCGAGGGGTTGTTTCTTAAAGCAAACAAATATCTTGGAAAACCACTAGTGAAAAGAATGTGACTCGTGGGAGAAATACTTTCTCCTTCTTTTCAATTGATGGATACAAACTTTTCGCACCAAATTCATGTTTACTAAAGTGTTATATTCAAAGTGGAACCAACTTAAAAATTTTCTGTATATAGTAAATATAGGATCAAGCCTTATAAATCCTCCACAAGTCGGATTTAGCGCAGAGTATTGAAGCTTAATCTATTGACATACGTATGTATATGTACATATATTTTTATATTTTAAATGCAATCAAAGGATTAGAACATGTTGCGGTATATTTTATCTTTCTCCTAAGCTAAAAACTATTATATATAAACAAAAAACTTTAAGCACAGATGCGCGTTTATATATTGTATATTTTTTCTAAATTTTTAAACACAAAAAGAAGCAAACCTCAAAATAATGGAAGACATTTTTTTTTTCTTTTTTTGTTATCTCTAATGTAAAAAACGTAAATAATATTTATTATTATATTATCATTCCAACTGTAAAATTGAATTCTTTATTCAATCTTCTTATAAAATATTTTTAAAAGACAAAAATTTGAAAATTTAAGCCAGATTTTTGAATGTTCTACAACGAGTGATTCTTCACTTATTAAATCAATATAGGCTTCACGTATGTTATATTTATTTAATAAAATGTCTAATTAGATTTTAAATAGTTTAAAATAGATTTTTATCAATTTTATCGCCACATATCTTCGGGGCTGTTACCAAAAGTAAGCAATAAAGGTAGAGGAATTGATTTTGTCAGACTTCAGTAATGGTTCTGTAATGCACTCATTAGATAATCACAAACGAACCTTTTACACGTTCGCTACCAGAAACATTTAAACGTGGAGAAGGGGGAAAAAACTTTGTTAATTAGCATATCTTTTCGTTAACTGACAATATCTGTTCGCTCGGCTAACGGAATTCGTTAAAGGTTGTCTTCGTTTCTGACTTGTTTGTTAGAATCAGTTTTAGAAAAAAAGAGCAGAGTGATGAAGTAACGAAATCCTTTCTATTTCCGCAACAGATGAGATAGCTTTAGACTAAAGAATTCCCAAGACGTTCTTTCAGGAAGGAACACTGAAAGTCGATCTTAATAATGAAAATAGAAATTTTCTTTGCTTATCACTAAATTGTTTTTTTCTTAATGAACTTATCTGCTACCGGTTAAAGTAATTCGCTCCCCTAACGCATCTAGACAGTTGGAAATATAATAAAAATCAACAGAGAAATAAAAAAAACCTACGTTATTTTGATTCATTAATGATAAAGTCATACATAATAAAAACAATATAAAAATCTTGCACATTTTTCTTCGTTTAATCTCCAGTTTGTTGATGTCAGAAATTATATGACACGCTTTAAATGTCAGCTCTATGCTTCGTTAAAGTTATAAGATAACATTTATCATTTAATTGAGAATTTCATAGAATATTTTTTTAAATAAATACAGCTTTATTAATAATAATAAAGTTTTTTATTTATCGTTAAATCGACTTTCTTAACAAACTTATCACATTTCTTGACATGTTTAAATGAAGAAAAATTATTGAAATGATTAAAAAATAATGAAAACATGAAGACTTTTTTAATGACATCGTAATCCAAAAAAAGTGTAAACATTTATATATTTTTTCTTATCATTTAAATGTCAGGTTTATAGTTGATAGAAGTTGTATAGCATATTTTCTAGCGTAAAATTCCTTTTTCGACCAATCTATTCAGCGGTCTATATAGTCAATATGTCGTACAAATCATTCCTTCTTTTCACAACCGACTTCCATTTAAAAAAAGCACATCAAACGATTAAACGCTGCGTGAAAGTTTTAAAGATTTCATCCAATAGCAGACTTGTCATCCGGCGTGTCGCCAATGGGTGCATTTTTTTCCCTTCTTCTTCTTCTACTTCTTAAGCTGCCAGTTTGCGAGAAATTGTTTTCAAAATAGCATTCAAGCATGCTGTGGCAACAGTTATACATGATACGAATCTAACAGCTTTCCATTCGATCGAGATTTAAGTGTACGGCTCAATTTTATATCAGGAGGGATTCTCTTTCTTATTGTTTTCTATGGGTATTTTGATAAATTTTAATGTAAAGAATATATATATATTCTTTTTTCATTTTTATTTAAAATTATATACGAAATTTTTCCGGTAGTTTAACATTAAAAACGCAATTCTCCATTTAAACATCTAAACATATTGTTGCAGTTAAAAACTCTTACAAAAGAAAGGCTCGTCTTTAAGAAAAATCTAGATACTTATACATTTTTATGAGAAGCTTATAGAGACCGTAAAAATGTGATAA
Organism: Centruroides sculpturatus; assembly: GCF_000671375.1. Taxonomy (NCBI): domain Eukaryota; kingdom Metazoa; phylum Arthropoda; class Arachnida; order Scorpiones; family Buthidae; genus Centruroides; species Centruroides sculpturatus. The sequence goes on along the minus strand of NW_019385958.1, from coordinate 78,526 downwards.
ACTCTCTATCTTTTTTGATGATAACTTATCTCAACCACATATCATAAGTACTAACTTATTATATATCATTTCTAACAATGGTTATCTGCAATTTTTCTGAAATTATGCTAAAAGTTCTGATAATAAACTATACATCTATTGATGATTCGGTTGATTTTACATCACAAAAGATATCTCCAACATCGCAAAGTAGGTGTGGTAATTCATATTCGCTCCTTTAGCCTCACAAACGGGAGTATTACTCTCATAATAGAATATTGAATGACTGGAAACTTACATTTAAATTAGCCTTTCGAATTAATTAACCATGTTCAGCATACGTTTGCGAATCGAGTGATAATAGCAGATAAGTTAATTCTCTAAGGAAAACGCTTCTGGAATATTTCCAATCGTTAATCTGTGAAGGATTTTTTCCCTTTATCTTTTACTGATTAAGAAATAAGAGAAAATGCTTGACTTCCTTACGGTTTAAGACCATTATCGATAGAATATTCTCGCATGTTGGCCAACAAATATTTTCATTTCGAAGCAGAATTCAAAACTGTGCATTGCATACTATCATTAGCTTTCCCTCCGGCTATATTTCAACCATTGCTGACTGTATACTGATGATGTGTAAGATTGTCAGTGCTGAATGCATGTCTAGACTCTACAAGTAAGTACTCGAACGTGACTAGCAGAATCCAAATAACGGTTTCCATTCAGTTTGTATATGATGGCATGTAGTAGTCTTTGTATAAAAGAATTGTGTTTGGTCTGTCTAAAGGATTTAGCGGAAATAAAGATTTATCACAACATTATCATTAAGAAATACTTTTTCAAAATGATACCATGTAAAATTCAAAAAAATAAATTCTTTATATACATATATATCATTAATTTAAGTAAAAAATTACGTTTCATAAGTTTTATCTACGTACCAAAATTATAAACGGAATTAATATTAATCGCGAGTCGGGCTTCTCCGCAATACAATTATTTATGCAGAGAAGAAACATTTACAGGAGCCATTAAGTTGGATACCTTACTGAATTTATATGTATTTGTAAAATTATAATTGAACTGTCATAATATATTTTTATACAATTTTAATGAGTCTTACTTTATCATATTAATTGATTTGTACGGGTTAGATTAAATTATAAAAATCATGAGTTGTTTATAATATCCTAACTCGCTAAGTTTTGATGCATGGAGATGTATAATTACACGGACATAAAAAAATGTTAAATATTAAGTTTCGACTACACGTCGGAAACTTTAGGAAAAAATTGAAAGAAAAGCGCTGTTGAATAATTGCTTTTAATGAAAAGAAATGTAAAATTTCTCTTCAAAAGATTAAAAATTTTCTATCAATTCTGAAGTATAATTTCATCCTTAGCATATTTTTCCACATTGCTTTAGTAACAATAAAAATTAATTAAACACATTTCGTGAGAAGTTTCTAAGAAATCAAATTTCAATTAACTCTTCTGAGAAATTGTCTCACAAGCAGAAATGGCATTTTAATTTAAACAATTACAAGTTAGGATTTTTCAGTTGATAACATTTTTATATTATTATAAAAGTACATTTATTTATATAAAATTTTCATGTCATTCATAAAGTATTTATTTAAAAAATATAATATTCTTTTTTTCTAGTTTACGAGAGTAATAAAATTAAGAATTATTCATAACTATTTTTTTAACTTTAAAAATTTTCCCTTTTTTACATCTCATAACAATAAGATGCTCTTAACTAATTTTTTTTAAAGCAAAAAACTTTAATGTATTTACATAAAACTATTTTTTATGTTTTTTATTAACATAACTACGGAAAATATTATTACATGTTAAGAGAATAATATCAGGATTAAAATAATAATCAAATATTATTTACAGAATTTATAAAGCCATTAGTTATTTAAACAATATTAATCTAAGGATACGATTTGCATGCATATACATAATTGTATAAAATCAATATTGAGTCCAATTTTGTAAATGTAATCGAATAAAGAATCAACATATTTTTCTTTACTTTCTAGAAATCATATTCACATAATGCCAATCTCTATAATGCTCTGCCTACGTGAATTTTTCTTTATTGAATCGAGTGCTGTCACGTTTACCTTCTCCTACTTTAAATGGACTATATAAGAACTCCAAAAAAAGCAATTCTTAGTCCAAATTTTTCCCTTTTTACGGTTGAAATATGTGTAATCAAGTAAATCATTTCATCTAGAAATTATATTTAAAATATATCATTAAATTTAAAAGAGAAAAATGATCATCTATATAAGAAAAAGGAAAATAGACAGATGAGGAAGATGATGAAGATTAATGGAAAGTGAACTCGGAAGTTACCACCGGAAACACATGCTACGTCCGAGACGCACGTGATGTAGCGTCATTTCCGGCTGTAGGAAACTTCCGATCACGTGTCATCATCGACAAAACTTTTACCTGTGAATGAAACTCGTACACATAATTATTTTACTGATTTATCAGAAGGTTAGATAATTGCAAATATAAACTCAAGTAGGTTTAATATGCGAAATAATTCAAATAAGATTGTTTTTAATTTCCTTCAATCGACTCGAAGAGTGGAGGGAAAGTGATGCTAAGTTCAAATATAGCATAATTTAGCAATAAAGGGGATAACAACAAATATTTACCTCCAACAAACTGTTAGTAAAATGCAATCGAAACACACGAAAATCAAGTTCATTAGTATGTGCAAATGATGCTCGATATTACAGCTTGAAAGTGTAGGAACAAGTTAAGTTAGAAGCTTATAACGCATAAATAAATAAAAATTAATGTTTCAAGTCAGTTATAAATATTTATGAAAGGCTTTGGCTTGTGTAAACTATCCAAAAAAACCCTTTATTTTTTTCTTTTTGTGTAAATGTTAATCAATAACCAAAAATAACTTTAATATTCGCTTATAATAATTCACTAAAAATATCAAAAAATGAAAGCTATTTTGTTAATAAAGAAATCAATTTTTAAAGAAATTTATAATCTAACAAATCATTTTAATGATGTAATATCGTTTTATCATTAAAAGAATTTATGAAAATTTCTATAAAAGTCAGAATAATAAACTAGGATCACGTTATTCTACACCTCGTTTATTCATTGTTAGCTTATTTCTTTTGTAGATGGAATTAATGTAGTCAACTCGACTCACAATTAATCAATAGTTTAACAGCAGCATCAATATAGACTAAGCCATTACATCTTTTATACCACAAAGACTCGAACAGGAAATTAATAGAAGAGATAGGAAGTTTGACTCCAGGACTGGTTCGGGAATTCCGTTAAACAATGCTTTATATACAATATTGAAAGACTCTCGCATCCTCACCATTGACAAGTGTTGCGGTTTCTCAAAAAAATAAAAAGAAAAGAAAAAAAATATATGATAAAAGTCTTCCCTGCTTTATGTCAACTCAATTATCTTTTTTTGAGGTTACATTCGAGATAATGTTAAATATTTGCTAAAATTCCAATTTTCAACTTGATTATAAAAGTTTGATATTCACAGGAAGAGAATTTTTGTTTCTGGATAAATCATTTACTTAAATTTATTAATTTTAAAGTAATTAAATCCATTTATCTGAATGTGTGCGATTATCCCTCTTTTGTTAAATTCAAAATAACGTCAAATAATTTATAAACATTCTGAAACGTTTCCTATTTTTTTTCAAGTTAAAATGTTAAGCTTTGATATAATTTACTTAAATAAATAAATTTTTAGATAATTAAAATTGACATTATATCAATGTAATTATCTTTTTTATCGTATTTAAGTCATTGTTAATTTAGAAAAAAAAATTTATTTTGTGGAAGAAAGCAGTTTTAATCTTAAGAAAAATTTAATAGAATTTATTTTAAAAATTCAAAATAATTAAATCAATTTTATACAGAGAAGATTTTTATTTATTACAAAACTGTTCCTGGAAAAATTTTGTTTATAATTTGTCACTATAGAAACAGAAAAATAAACATAAAATCGATTTTTCTGGTAGTGTTTAGATATAATTTTTGTCATAAACAGGTGATGCAGATTGTCTACGAAAACCAGAAACAACTTCGACGTCCTCATTACCAGATCTTGCTCTTGCAATCATCATCAACACGTCTGATCAGATAGAACATTCTATTAGAAATCATTCAGGCCCCACCCCATCGTACAATCTTGTTACCAATATCATTGAAGCAGAAAATTAGTAGAACCAAGAATGTCCATCTACTAAGACTTGTTCCAAGAAAGAAGATATTGTTCTAAAGATTATTTTTCCCTTTAAACAAATTATTTTTTTCTTATAATTTTACAAAATAATTAAGAGAGAATAGGTAAAAATACTATACAAAGCTTAATACTCCGTGTTCAAGCATTGAATCTATCTTATAAACTGTTCAAGAAAATTATTATAAAATTGGAGTTATTGTAAACTTTATAAACAGTTTTAATTAATCAAAAACACAAAATAAAATGTTTAAAACTTGAGCAATTCTTTCTTTAACATTCTTTTTATGTGAAAGAAATTAAAAGAAGCCTTAGCGAAGGATATAACAAAAAAGATTCCTTATTTTCAGGATGCTTTAAATAAATTATATTCCTAATAACTGATTAAAAAATAAAAAAACAAATATATAAAGTTATAAAAATATTGAACAACTTTTCTATATCAAACATTGCACTCCTGATAACATCCGAGAGAAGTAGAAAACTTTCGTGTTACCATGGTTACAACAAGAAAAACGATTCTCTTCCATAGAAGATGTGGGCTGTTATTTTATACAATATAGATGTACACTGAGTGCAATTTCGCGGCAATGTTCGATATAAGTGTTCACAGAGTGCTAGCAATTGTTCGTCCAACTGGCGTATCCAGTCTATGTCAGTCAGATACGTAGACTCTAAAATATTTGTTCAATTTACTGCATGTTCTTACTATATACAATATATTCAGTATTATATGCGATTCTCCTGTTCTTCGATCCGGCAAATCTTGCGGAAAAATTGTCTTATCTTATAAGAAAATCGAAGGTTGGAGAAACGGGAAAAAAGAGTTATGTTTCAATATGAGATATGCACAAATAGTTTTTCTTTCTTTATAACACAAAATATTGATTGTCTCTTATGAAATACAACATACTTACTTACAAACATTGCAATTTTCTAACATTGAAAACTTGAAAATAAAAATATATATACACCCATTTAACTATATATATATATAGTGCAGTACATTGTCTCTTACCTTCCAGAGTTTATCTTTTAATTCTATAATATTCTCATTTCTCAGATATATGTAAATTTATTTATGCAAAATTCATCTTAATGTATTATGCAAGGATAAACTTGTGATGTAGTGATACTTTGCCGTTTATTATCCTTTCTATGTATTGTATTCGTATACAAATATCTCTTGTATAGGGCTTTATCATCCGCTAAAATATATACTTAATACGCATAATTTTCACTTAATATTTTATTAAATAAACATATAATTTATATTCATGTTTATGTTAACTTATTTTAAATCATATCTGTTTAATTATTTTCCATTTTTTTTAATTATAGGCTACTATATCTACTCATAAAGCGTGGCGTTGTTTTGCCTAGATTTAAACATATATCAGTTCCATTTAATAGAAGAATATGATGTACTTTCATATAAAAAAGAATATCTATTGTATACTTTGATCATTGATGTCTAGTTCATAAAACATTCGCTTTCGCTTCGTCGCTTGCGCTGGCGCGTCGTTAAATTTAATATTTTAAGAAAATTAAGTATTTCTAATATAAAATATATGTGCATTTCTTTAAGATAATAATTTTCTTTAGTTTTCTTCCATAACTAAAACAAATAAAGTATTTTCTTTGATACTCGCCGCAACGTCGCGTCGCGTCGCGTGAGAAATTTGCTTAAATATCCACGTTTTTATCATCAGAAGATAAGAAATACAAGACAGTTCTTAGTAATTAAAATAATACAACAAAATTTCATTAAATTAAATGAAATAAGTTATAAAGCGTAAACATATAACTTCGGAATCTGACATACAATAGACTCTAATTTATTTCATAGGCAACATAATATAAATTTTGAATAAAAATGATGAATATAATATTGCAATTTTATTTTTTAAAATATTCAAAAATACTGTTACTTTTTATTATTAGTTTTCGTGTATCGAACATCCCCAAGTTTCAAGCTAATAAATAGAAGAAAAAAAAACAGGAAAAATAAACAAATTCTCGTTTTTTCTTTTGCTTATTAAATAAGATTTTCTATTTAAATAATCGTCAAATTTTATTTTGAATATATATTAAAATAAAGCTGAAAAAATAAAATTTGCAAGATTTATAAACGAACATTTTTTTAGTAAAATATATTAATCAATTGACAAAGAATAAGAAGAGGAAAACTGCCTCTAACAATCCTCCTATAAGTTACATTTTAAACACATTTAAAGAAAATTTGCATAGAAAACAAAAAGTATAAATAATTTTTCATATTCAAACAAAAATCTTATTAGAAAAATGTAGAGAAATCCATCCAATAATCCTTTATTCGAGTTGCGACTTCATTATTTTTCAAAGTCAAACAGAATTATCCATCGACAATAAAGAAAATTGAATTTATATTTCGAAAAAAAATCCGAAAAGATAAAGAATAAAATACTTCTAAAGATGAAAAGATTAAATTAGATTTAAGAAGAAAGCAAATTTATAAAAAAAAATATATTAATAATAATAATTTTTAGATATCAAAGAAAAGAATTTATATATTAAACTCTACGTGTTCTAGTATTATAATAGTTTTGTATTGTTAAGAATGATGATGTATCGAACACAAAAAGGAGTTAAGTACATCTAAACGAAGTGAGAAGATTATCTTTACTTCTAAAAAAAACTAAAAGAAGAAAAGGAAAAAAAAAACACATTTCCTCCGACTAAATTCCGATAATTGGATTGTTGTGTTCCTGAACTTTACAGAGCCAGGATTATGGCTAAGAAATGGACCGGTAGCCATTTTGTAAATCGTTAGCCAAGGTGTTTGCTTAACGATTCGAATCTCTAAATGGTTTATCTGCGACATATATTGAGTTTTTTGTGTCTTGTTTATGAGTAAAGTAAACTCTCCTCCCTCCTCCTATGTCAGGTTACTCTTTATTTTACAAGCTTTAAGAGATCCTTAATAGCATTATTCTACAAACGAGTAATTTAAATATAAAATCGAGCACTTGAAAATGGATAATTATCTAAATAAAATATGTTGTTTATTTTTATATTCAATTTTTTCCTATTTTATTCACTCTAAATTAAGCTTACATTATAAAAAAAAAATATGAAAGGAAAAATTTTGTTTATAATTTGTCACTATAGAAACAGAAAAATAAACATAAAATCGATTTTTCTGGTAGTGTTTAGATATAATTTTTGTCATAATTCTGTTCTGATAAAGTTTCACAAAAGCAATTAGATTTGATTTATATATTATTCTATAAAAATTCATTTCAGTTAAAACTCAGTATGTAAGGAAGCAATTAATGTCTTTTATATGGTCCTACACTTACTTTTTTCTTCTTCTTGGAAGATTTTTTCCTCTCTGTTAACTTTTAAAAAGTGAAAATCAACTAAAATCATGCATCATCTGGAAAAAAAATTGAATCAAATATAAAATCAAACATGTGAAGAGACAAAAATAACTTGAATAAAATGCAATCAGTGTCTTTAATTCAAATTATACCAATCTCTTCTATTTCTAAATTGTTTTTTTATATCCCCTTTTCTTCTTTTGGGGGCTTTTAATTAGAAATTGAAGTTGTAGAAAAGAACTTTTACCAAACAGCCTGAAGCTGAAGAGAGAAGAGACATGTCAAACACAACTGATATGTTTGAAATGGAGAAAAACTCTTCATTGATTGTTCTTGTAATAACAATTGTCATTAAACTATCTCTACCTTGTAACAATTTTGTTTAATTTTTAAATATGAATAACTTTTTAATTTTTGTAAAGCTAAAACAAATTGAACCTGTAAAGCTATAAACATATAGTGTCATCTAATCTGTCTCTTATGCTTTACACCTCATAAAATATTAATATAGAAAGATGTAGTTAAGCAATTGCATTTTTCCTACGCAACTTTCTAAGATAAAACTGACTATATTCTTACATTACGTTGAAGTTAAGTGCAAAGCGCCGCGACAGCGCGTCGCTTGAGAAAACGGTTAAAATAAAATAAAATTAATTTAGAATATTCGAAAATATATTTTTCACGTAAAGTTTTACACTTCTATAACAGAAATTCGTCGATTTTATTTATTTTATATCATTTAAATTAACGAAACTTAACTGGAAATAACGCTCTCTTCAGACATGTTTACACCCCAAATCTGTTGATTTTAGAAAATGTTTGTTAAAACAAAAAGTATTTTATTCTGCAGCAGTCTTTCAGTTTCAAATATAGGAAGTTTTAATATTTTTTGCCATTAAAGTCCGTATTGGTAAGGATCAAGAGTTAAAATCAGTAGTTAACCAATCACCATTTACTTTACNAAAAAAAGAAGAAAATAAACCAATCAACTACAATTGGGTGTAATCCTTTAATTAATTAATTAATTAAATAAAAAAAATTCGAGATTGTTTTTCCACTTTGTAAATCATTTGCGATCTTGATCTTCAACCATTTTTCAATCTTTAAAAAGAAAAAAAAAAGTATTTATATTAATATAAATGTGCTTTAAAATATTAAACATTTTAAAATAAAAAAGATTTAAATATCAATTAAAATTTTTGATTTAATTTAAAGAAGAAAATTTTTAATTATGAAAAATCTAATCCCAATCTTCCATTGTAAATTTTTTCTATATTAATTCGTTAATTAAAAATTGTTCACGATTATGAAACGTTATCAGAAATTATCCGATTCTTGTTAGAATCATTTAAATAAATCTATATGTTTAATACTGCATAACAAATGGACGAAAAAAAAAGAAGAAAAAGAAAGATTTTTCTCTAGAAAGACGGATATTTTGCATTTCATTACTAGCAACGATATATTGACAGAAGATGATTGATCGTTGGGATATAACAAACTGTTTTATATCATTAACCCGATATCAGCCATGCTGCAAAATCTTTAAAACGTGGAAAACACCACCTGCCATCTGGTGAACCGTAACAAAATCACGAAAAAAATCGAATAGCCCAAAAACCGCCATATATTTTTTTTTTTCAAAATGTAAATATTTTTGAAATTTGACGATTGTATAGTTGACTTTAATTATATACGGTAAATGGTTACGTAACATTTTAGCAGGTAGGGATTTAATAAATCACGTGTTTGAGGCTATCCGGGAGACCGCAATCTATCATCCATACACCGACAGGCATTTTGGCAACTCGTTCACAAATTGCTCTGTCGTTTCGTCTTTAATACGATTTGCAGGTGAATTTTTGTCATCTGTATTTTAATACTTCCCTCAATTTAAAATGCCGCGGAGAGTTATGCAATAAAAAAAAAATAGGGGAAAAAAAGAAATAATAAATTTAAAATATAAAGAAATTTTTAAAAATCGCTTTCTCTTCTTTTAATGAATCGCTCGGATTTTTGTTTATATATATATATATATATAAACTATCCGAAAAAAATGCTTATATCCTTTAAGATTTTTAAAAGTTTTACGCGGGATGAATTTTTTTTAAGTGTTTTTTTCTCATTTTTCTCTTCTCATTTGTGATTTTTTTAAAGAAGTGATAGTGTTAAATTCCTGGAAGGCTTGGATAAAATTTTTTTTTTTAATTTTTTTCAAAAAAAAAATAATAACTTGTATAGGAAATATTATTTCAAAAAACTTTCATTAGTTTTTTTATGATCCTTTCTTCTGATTCACTTTCCCATATTTGCATAACATTGTAGAAATAATTTAAAATGTAATAAAATATCACGTGTCTTTTTATTTTTGTTAATTAAAAAATATTTTTTTTCTTTTTGCTTTTCTTCGAAATTTATTCGAAGAAAGAATAAATTTAGAAGAAGAAATTTATATATATATATTTTTTTCATTTAATTTAAGTGTTAAAAAAATATATATATATATTATAAAATTGTCGGTAACATTTTTCTAAATGGATCCACTTATAAAACGGATTGAGTAATTGAAGAAGAGAAAAAACTAAACAGATTTTTATTTTATTTTGTATAAAATACATTTTAAATAATATATTTCGATTAAATTAAATACTTAAAATTTTATTTTTAATTTATGTACGATTATTCTAATTTGTTTATTGTTTATTTAGATGGTGAATTGATTAGTATTTTAATAAATTCTCCAGTTTAATGCAGTTGAAAACAATATTATTATAACGTTTTAATGATTTTTATCCTTCCTAAAAGCAATTTTCTAATATTTCATTGCTCCTGGAAACGTTTTGCTTATAATTTCTATAACAAGCAATGACTCTACATTAATATTTTTATCTTTTCTATAAATATTTTAACTTCTCCCTCTTCAGCTATGTTTCTGCAATACTTTTTCATCTAAAAAAATATCTAGAAATGCTTTTACAGCTTTTTCTATAATAAATTTTAATGTTATTTCTCCTGTAAGCAATATGGTTACAGAATTTTAATGCTTTTGTTTCATAAAAAAGCGCCCGTAAGTTTTTAATGCTTTTAACTTTGCTATAAACAGTAACATTGTTTAAATGTTCCTTTGTTCTCTTTGTTTATTTAATGCTTTTCTTATTCCTTTAAAAGATGCTCTCGTAATGTTGATCTCCGTTTTGTTTCCCTCATAAACAATCAATAGTTTTAATTCGGGGTGGGCGAAAAGAGAATTTGTTAAGGATATTTGTCACATCGAGCAAACAGTACAAACACACACATACACACAATACGAATTTATGCACCAAAATCGATTCTTGACTCATTTTACCGACGATTTGTGACATTTACTCAGATTAACTTCCTATATGGTGCGGAAAAATTTCGTACCCGTTGCTTAGCAACGGTCCGTTTAACTACGGCAATCAAACAGAACAGGAATATCCAATACAACAAATATATCGGTTCTTCTACGTTTTCTCCTTCTCCTTCCTTTCATTGATCAATATAGACGAATAAATATATCCCTCTCCTCTAATTTTAATAAGATAGAAAGAGAAAAGTTCCAATCAATTAGTAATCGTTTATCGATCGCAAAAAAATAAATGTTAAACCGCGTATAATGCGCACTTTTAATTTGAATAAGATAAAATAAACCCGTACTCTTTTTTTTGCACAAATAGAATAAAATAAAATAACCCAGACTCTTTTTGCACAAATTAACACAAATGTATGCATTAAAAAGATTGCTTACAGATAATAATAATTATAATAACTAATTTCAGTTACTCTTTTCACAAAAGGGTAAGAGGAAAAAAAAAGACAAAAAAATCACCAAAATTTCGGTTGTTAAATTTGAACGTAAATCGCTTAACAGCAGCGAATTCAGTTTGTAAAAGTTCTCGAACCTGGTATCTAAGGGACAATAAATGGTCATTTACTTGCAAATTTCTATCACACTCGATCGACGCGAGATGGCGCTACGGAAACCATCACTAAATTACTACCAGCTTTAGTCTCTTGCAATACCGATATCGAGACGAGCGAAGAGCGAAAGACGTTATAAAAACGATTCACTGGCTGATGGTTCCTAACTGTTAAATTAGGCATATTTTAATAGGAAACTTGTATGTGCCACATCGGTTATTCAACGTCTTCTCTGGTAGATATCGCGGAACTGCGCGCTCGTAATCGATTTTCCTTCCCACCCACCCCCTAATATTTTTCGAATTTTCTAGAAGTTTAACCGAAAATGGAGCTTAAGTGAATTAATGCCGAATTTTTCCCCTACTTTGGGGTTAAAAAAATCAGAAAAAAAATTGATCGTTTAAAGAATTTCCCCACCTCTCGCTTTAATTGCGGGATATGTAATTAGCACGTCATATCTTTACGCGATATTTAACACAAATCATTTTTTGATCATTTATAAACGAGTCATAACTCGTAATTAATTTATTTTATTCCTAGAAAATAATGTTTGAATTGTTTTTTGAGCGAGTAAACGGCATCAATCAACCTCTCAATCGCTTTGACAGCTCAAATATGTCCTACTATGATTTTATTGATCTTGCGATTCTTGTCACCCGAAGTTATCGTGAAGGTCAATTGTCATCATTGATTTGACAAGTGAGAATGGCACGTACGAATCCTTATTTTAGAAAAATCTCCTTGCTCTTTTAAGGGTTTTTTCAAGATAATAGCTCGAATGGCACATAAAAAAACGGCCCTTTCAAATGGAAGACAGGAATGAACGAAACATGGATAACCTCTTTTGTAATAAATACTTATATTTTGTTAAAACATTTGGGGATAGGAAATCTCTTTCTTTAAACGATATTAATTGTCATTTAGGGAAAAAGAAGTGACAAACTACTAATGGATAATGAGAAAAACTTACTAATAAGATAGGCCAGCGCGTCATTAGCGGATGGGTATAAAAACACAGAAAAAGTTTTTTTTTTTTTTTTTAATTTTTAAGAATTAATACGTTGTGGAAATTGTATGATCGTTTTAACGATAAATCGATATCACTTTTTTCAATATCATTATAATCATTGGAAGTATAGAAACAAACGAAGACATTTTTACGTTTTATAAATGTACCGTAAACTTGGTTAACGTGCCATAGAGAAACTTTGGTATATAAAAAAGTTAAGAATTTTCTGTGGGATCGTTTACGATAATAAATGATAACTTTACTTTTCGATCGAGTATCGCTGCGTAATCTTTCGGATCTCTTACCTCAATCGTAATATTGGCTTATAAAAGCCAATATTACGATTGAGGTAAAATATTACGATAAAGTTACTTCCGTTTATTATATAACAGATTTCGGTTTATATATTTCTTTATAATTATATATTATTGCCATTAATACAAAATGTTTGCTTAGGATTAAAATATATCTTGTTAAATATTAATTCAGAATATTCATATTATTTTAATCCCACAAAATTAGAATAAATCTGTCCGGAATCTTTTGAAATGATCGGTTTTTGAATCAATTTACCATTCATTTTTTTAGTATCTAAGGACAAGAAATAATAAGGAAAAAATAATAAATAAATAAAAACTATTAACAGAGATTAAACCATAAACAAATTAACGACATTTTAATATTTAAATAACCGTGCATCAGAAATTCTTTTTTAACAGCTAGAACAAACTTTCCGATTCATTTCAAAGTAAAAGAATAGGAGAGAAAAAAGCCTTCATACTAAAAATAAAAAAAATAAAGAAAATTTTAATTAAATTAAAATACCAACAAGTATTTAATATATCCAAACATAAAATATTATAAGATTTAATTACTATTTAAATTCTGAAGTTTATGACTGAAGACTCGATACATACATTTATTTAAATATTGCAGTTACAAATATTCTAATTTTTTCTCGATATTAAAGAATATTATTCATTTAAGCTTATTATAGACCAAAAATTGATTATTCTGTTACACAAATTAGGCGAGCAGCCATCGATTAAAATGATATAAGCCACTTTATAAGCAACTACATCTAAATTTGAACGAAGTTTTGGACGTGAACTCGAACTCATTCGAACGAGGTTTTCTATGTTTCTGTTTCATACCCCAGGGTTTAGAACTAACCTCGGGGTGTCCAACTGAATACATAATATGGACATCAATGCCACTGGAGAGAAAAGAAAGACTCTGTCACAGTAACAGCTCCAACAAATAAAAAAATATATAAAAAAAACAAGTAACACTATACTAATTGGTTTTGCCTGGAGCGAATGAAGAGAAAGGAAGACATCGCACTGACATAAATTGTATTCTTAGTGAAAAGCAATTTTGGTTTAGCGCCTAAGATAATTATGGATGCTCCACTTGTTTACGTTGATTTACATTGTTTATATTGATTCGGACTTTACATAAATATCAATTTTCCACCAATTATAATAATAATATTTATTTGTATTTTAAAATTATGTTAGGTACTTTTTAAAAATTATTATATATTTTTTTTATTATTAATATTAATCTTTAAATTTGTTAAATTTGATTTTTATTATTTTTTTAATTGTTTTAAATATTTGATTTTGTTTTATTTTTTCTATTTTAAAATAATTTTAATAAAATATTTTTTGCATTGGGAAAATTTTAAATTTTTAAATTACAATCGGACTTATTATAAAAGGAAATAAAATATATCGTTTAGCATCAACGCTATAATTACTCACGTGATTATGTAAGAAACGAGATAAATTATTCGTCGTAAGTCTTCAATGTCGAAATGGAATATTTTTCAAATTGACCAATCACGACGTACTTAGCAAGGTACCGTTGTACGGAATGTATTCAAGGACATTAATGTTTTACGTCGTCATGACAACCGTACGGTAAACTCAACCTAAATAAGACCTTGACTAAAAATAGCAATCGTCGAATTGGATTGTAAACAAATTACGACGATGGAACCCCGACGATCGCCGTTTAATCGAAATTTTGAAAATAATGTTTCGAAAAAAAAAATAATAATTTGTTTTGTTAATGTAAAAAAATTTCTTTTTATCTATTGAAGATAATTTTATATTAAATCAAAACAAGTAATTTATTAAAATAAAACACCTAAATCTAAACAGTTTTTAAATCTAGATGGCGTTTTTTTAGTTAGAATTTTAAATTCAAAAAAATTTATTTAAATTAAAAATTTATGACGACGTAATAAAACACCAGTAATAATAATAATCATGACGTAATAATATTAGAAATAAAATAGAAAAATTACGTATTGCCCTCTGGTGACGAAAATACTAATTTTTAAATAATTTATTTAAAAGTTGAATTTAAGACAAGATATTCAGCAAATAGAAATTTTAAATTAAAAAAATATATATATATATAAAACTTTTAAAAAATTATTTTATTTAAAATAAATTATATAGTATAAAATTTTAATTTTTCTGGCAAAGTTTTACCTAATTATCTTTTCTAAATTAAGTCTTCTTTAACCAATTTCTACTCCATAATTGCAAATTATATCCGCGAGAAAAAAAAATTTGATAAGAAAAACATTATAATCTTAAAACAAAAATCTACTTTAAAAATTTAAATTAATTTTGTTACCTTAAGTGATAACAAAAATTAAATTAATTTTGTCGCCATTTTTGTTTATCGTAATTTAATTTCCTTACTTTTTTAAAATAATAAGTTTTTTTTACTTATTTTTATCCAATAAATTAATTCGACTTTTAGATTTTATAATTCTCTTTCTTTTGTATTCTTTGATTCTATTAATACATTTTTTTTAACTATGTTATTCTATAAAAACTCACAGAGGCGACCTACATATTTCCTCTCTGTTTTTTTCTTTTATTTGATATATAAAACTTAT
>NW_019385958.1:49565-58736 GCF_000671375.1 Centruroides sculpturatus | reverse complement strand
CGTAACGACAATTTGCTAATAGACTGCAATAAATTAACTTTTAGTATTAATACAGGAAAATTAGTCTACGTGGATACCTTTCAGCCTTTCTCTGCTTCACCAGAATCATCAAGTTGATATTTACAATAAAATAAAACTCACCAAGAAAAAACTATTAAAAATATACATCCGACTACAGTTTTAAATTGGAATAGTCAAGGCTTAAAGAATAAATTTCTATCAACAAATTACTTTCAATTAAATTATGATTCAGAAACAATAGGTATAACCGAAACTTGGATTATATCTGATTAATTTTATAATTCAGTGTTCTTAACAATGAAAATAACAAGATTACTAGAATTTATTACAAAATGTCGAATTATGTTAATGAAATCGAAACCAGATTCAGTAATATTCCAGAAATAATTAACCTAAATTTTGATATAATATATAAACAAATAATTCAAATAATGAATGATTACACTCCAAAAATGTCAACGTCTTTCAGGGATACGTGAATCTTTTAACATCTCCCGAATACTCCAAAACGACTCATCTCAAGATTATAGAAATATTTTAAACAGTCTGAACTGAATAAAAAAGATCTCTACAGTCTGTATAACTTTTTCATTGAAATCACAAAAATGTTGTAAATCTGAGCCAGTATATTAAATATTACCAACATTGTACATCTGACTGTTAATGTAAATAATATTATTATAACTATCAAATTGTTTGATACTGATATCCTGTATATTATGTAAATATTACTAAAAATTTATAATATCCCATTGTATGGCCCCCTGCAACAGGGACACTTCCCTTTATGCTAATAAAGATTATTATTTATTTATTGTTTAGCTTGATCTTTAACATTACGAGTTTAATTTTTAATGGGGGATAAAAAATGTATTTCAAAAAATTTTATACTGATTTAATATTTCATTTAAGTAAATAATTCACACATTTTTTCTTTAACTATGCGAATTATCACTTTAATAATAGAGTATTGCAGTAATTAGAGAATATTAAAAAAATTTTATGTTGATGATCTTGCCATATACTTGCCTGCCGTGTTTCATCTATGACTACAAACTCATCAATATTTATGGAATTTGAATATGATCCAAAAATTTTACATTATAAATAAATTATGACGTCTCGAGCGTGCAAATTTCAATTTCTTCTTTTTTATTTTATTTTTTTAATATGCTAATTATTATTTACATCAAATATTGAAAAGTTTGGATTTTTCCGAATTTGATTGCATTCACTGTTTTAATTCTTTGGAGAATGAATTAAAAATTTAAGGATGTATTGAATGTTTTATGTTTTTTTTTTTTTTTAAATTTTCAATAAGTTTGATTCATTCTTCTTTTTAAAATTTTTAGCCTTGATTTGGAAGCACTATTGAAAGCAGTGCCCTCTCGAGGTTTATGTTCAAACGAAGAAACTAGAATAAACTAGATATTTTCTAGGAAAAGAAAACTGAGTTCAGCAGCGTAATTTTTTTGTTTTGGCTTGATAGAAAAACACAAATGTGGTGATATTCTTCTAGCATTTTGTCTACAGCAGTTTAAAACCCAATGTTACGGGGGGGACATCATTATACATCCTCATAGCCGAGAAAAACGTCAAGAAAGTTTGAAACACCCTTAAGTGCATGCAACCAGCAGCCTACCGACCGGTTAAAAGATGCACATATACGACCGCAGGACACGTGTAAAGATCAAAATAAAAAGTTGTCGTGCAGATCAATGTAAATTGACAGCAAACGTAAATTCGATTGACACGTAACTGGCAACTGGAACGAACAAACGGCAACTCGCCCATAGATTTTACATGGAGAAATTTGACCTCAATATCTCGGCCCATAAAACGAATTTCAAAATTCCGGCTTAAAGACATCGGTCTTGCCTAGTTGTATTGTACATATTTGCCAAAAATCTTGTCTAATGGTCCTGCGGTTGCTTTCAACTTCGATAACAGATAAAAACACTGACATGTGAAAAGCCCCGTTCAATATATAAAAAACTCAAAATCTTTAAATAATAATAATAATAATTTTTGATGTCATATAGTTCGGTTTATAATTGGTAATTGTTGTTTACTTTAAATTTGTGTACTACTTCATAATCTTTAAATATAATAATTTAAATGCTGCATTACTCATTAAACTTGCCAACTCCCGAAGAGTTGATTCCAGATTTCCATTCTAGGGAGTAAAAACTTTCGGGAAATTTTGTTTTTTTACTCTCAACAATATCGAAATGCTGTCGCCTATTCTTTAGTGTCTTTTAATACAAGGCACGGTCATCAAATATAAATTATACTTTAATAATTAAACAACAACAAAAAAATAATATATTGACATTTATTATCTTATTTTTCAATGTGATCCTCTCCTTTACAATAGATTAGCGCCATTAATTGAGTAGCTTTGGATTCTCCATATGAAGTCTTTAAGCTGTAGACGTACCCACTCTCGAACAGCTTCAATTACTTCTTTAATAGAGGTAAACTTCTTCCTAATTCTTCGGCGATCCAATAGATGGATTTCTGACGGGGCAAAATCGGACTGTATGACGGAGAAGGAATCACTTCCATTTATAAATCATTGCATGGTGTGATCGGCAACGTGTAGACGGGCATTGACTTATAAGCAATAGACAGAAATTTGATTTCTATTAAATTCTTGTTTCAGTTGGTTGTTTCATTGGTCTCACTAGATTTGAATAAGTTTGCATTTATATGCTATTCTGTGAGGAAATCCACATGTAAAACACTTTGCATATCCCCAAAAAATGTAACCATAATTTTGCGTACTGAAAAGTTTACTTTTTGACTTTGGGCATCCAGTGTGACGCCATTGCTTTGATGCTCTTTTCGTTTCGGGTGTATAGCAGTGTACTCGCCTGATCCGTTTACTTCTAATGAAGTAATTGAAGCTGTTCGAGAGTGGGTACGTCTGCAGCTAAAAATTACTTCTTACTGGGAATCTATGAAAGGCAATTGAAAAAAAAAGGGAATCACATTGAAAATAAGGTAAATTAAGGATTTGATAATAAACATCATGTGTTTATTATCAAAGTATAATTTATATTTGCGCACACCTCATATACAACCCATAAGTTGATAATAATATCGAGTAAATAAGAGAATATGCAATTTAAATTTTTTGACAAATCTCGGGAGTTTCCGGCGACCCCGAGAATTGACTCTATTATCACCCATGTTGCAGTATGCTGTTTAAAAACATGACATTTTGTTTGGAAAATTTTTGAACAACGTTTTGTTTCAACAATGTATTTTAATTGAAATTAATGATGAAATCAACAAATTTATATAAAATAAGTAATAACCGAATGATTAGAAAGTTATAACCACGACAACTTTGATTTGGTCTGCTGAATTCGAAAAGAAATTACGAAATCGTTTAATGATTACTTGTTGTAAAAACGTGTGTAAAATAAATTAAATCTATAATACGTATATAATTTAAAATAAAGATTACTGAATTATTCCTAGTTATTAATAGGAACGCTAATAACAAAAACTATGTTCTATTGGGATACTACATATTTTTGACCGTCATTTTTAGAATTTTTTTATTGTAAAACGGACTTAATGATATCGAGGTAAAAATGTGCACTATTCCAACTAATTGAACAGAACCTATATTAAACATCGGTGATTTAAGTTATAAGACAACGGTTCCCAACCTTTTTCGGGTGGCGACCCCTTTTATAAAAAGGGGTCGCCACCCGAAAAAGNTTTTGTATAAAATACATTTTAAATAATATATTTCGATTAAATTAAATACTTAAAATTTTATTTTTAATTTATGTACGATTATTCTAATTTGTTTATTGTTTATTTAGATGGTGAATTGATTAGTATTTTAATAAATTCTCCAGTTTAATGCAGTTGAAAACAATATTATTATAACGTTTTAATGATTTTTATCCTTCCTAAAAGCAATTTTCTAATATTTCATTGCTCCTGGAAACGTTTTGCTTATAATTTCTATAACAAGCAATGACTCTACATTAATATTTTTATCTTTTCTATAAATATTTTAACTTCTCCCTCTTCAGCTATGTTTCTGCAATACTTTTTCATCTAAAAAAATATCTAGAAATGCTTTTACAGCTTTTTCTATAATAAATTTTAATGTTATTTCTCCTGTAAGCAATATGGTTACAGAATTTTAATGCTTTTGTTTCATAAAAAAGCGCCCGTAAGTTTTTAATGCTTTTAACTTTGCTATAAACAGTAACATTGTTTAAATGTTCCTTTGTTCTCTTTGTTTATTTAATGCTTTTCTTATTCCTTTAAAAGATGCTCTCGTAATGTTGATCTCCGTTTTGTTTCCCTCATAAACAATCAATAGTTTTAATTCGGGGTGGGCGAAAAGAGAATTTGTTAAGGATATTTGTCACATCGAGCAAACAGTACAAACACACACATACACACAATACGAATTTATGCACCAAAATCGATTCTTGACTCATTTTACCGACGATTTGTGACATTTACTCAGATTAACTTCCTATATGGTGCGGAAAAATTTCGTACCCGTTGCTTAGCAACGGTCCGTTTAACTACGGCAATCAAACAGAACAGGAATATCCAATACAACAAATATATCGGTTCTTCTACGTTTTCTCCTTCTCCTTCCTTTCATTGATCAATATAGACGAATAAATATATCCCTCTCCTCTAATTTTAATAAGATAGAAAGAGAAAAGTTCCAATCAATTAGTAATCGTTTATCGATCGCAAAAAAATAAATGTTAAACCGCGTATAATGCGCACTTTTAATTTGAATAAGATAAAATAAACCCGTACTCTTTTTTTTGCACAAATAGAATAAAATAAAATAACCCAGACTCTTTTTGCACAAATTAACACAAATGTATGCATTAAAAAGATTGCTTACAGATAATAATAATTATAATAACTAATTTCAGTTACTCTTTTCACAAAAGGGTAAGAGGAAAAAAAAAGACAAAAAAATCACCAAAATTTCGGTTGTTAAATTTGAACGTAAATCGCTTAACAGCAGCGAATTCAGTTTGTAAAAGTTCTCGAACCTGGTATCTAAGGGACAATAAATGGTCATTTACTTGCAAATTTCTATCACACTCGATCGACGCGAGATGGCGCTACGGAAACCATCACTAAATTACTACCAGCTTTAGTCTCTTGCAATACCGATATCGAGACGAGCGAAGAGCGAAAGACGTTATAAAAACGATTCACTGGCTGATGGTTCCTAACTGTTAAATTAGGCATATTTTAATAGGAAACTTGTATGTGCCACATCGGTTATTCAACGTCTTCTCTGGTAGATATCGCGGAACTGCGCGCTCGTAATCGATTTTCCTTCCCACCCACCCCCTAATATTTTTCGAATTTTCTAGAAGTTTAACCGAAAATGGAGCTTAAGTGAATTAATGCCGAATTTTTCCCCTACTTTGGGGTTAAAAAAATCAGAAAAAAAATTGATCGTTTAAAGAATTTCCCCACCTCTCGCTTTAATTGCGGGATATGTAATTAGCACGTCATATCTTTACGCGATATTTAACACAAATCATTTTTTGATCATTTATAAACGAGTCATAACTCGTAATTAATTTATTTTATTCCTAGAAAATAATGTTTGAATTGTTTTTTGAGCGAGTAAACGGCATCAATCAACCTCTCAATCGCTTTGACAGCTCAAATATGTCCTACTATGATTTTATTGATCTTGCGATTCTTGTCACCCGAAGTTATCGTGAAGGTCAATTGTCATCATTGATTTGACAAGTGAGAATGGCACGTACGAATCCTTATTTTAGAAAAATCTCCTTGCTCTTTTAAGGGTTTTTTCAAGATAATAGCTCGAATGGCACATAAAAAAACGGCCCTTTCAAATGGAAGACAGGAATGAACGAAACATGGATAACCTCTTTTGTAATAAATACTTATATTTTGTTAAAACATTTGGGGATAGGAAATCTCTTTCTTTAAACGATATTAATTGTCATTTAGGGAAAAAGAAGTGACAAACTACTAATGGATAATGAGAAAAACTTACTAATAAGATAGGCCAGCGCGTCATTAGCGGATGGGTATAAAAACACAGAAAAAATTTTTTTTTTTTTTTTTTAATTTTTAAGAATTAATACGTTGTGGAAATTGTATGATCGTTTTAACGATAAATCGATATCACTTTTTTCAATATCATTATAATCATTGGAAGTATAGAAACAAACGAAGACATTTTTACGTTTTATAAATGTACCGTAAACTTGGTTAACGTGCCATAGAGAAACTTTGGTATATAAAAAAGTTAAGAATTTTCTGTGGGATCGTTTACGATAATAAATGATAACTTTACTTTTCGATCGAGTATCGCTGCGTAATCTTTCGGATCTCTTACCTCAATCGTAATATTGGCTTATAAAAGCCAATATTACGATTGAGGTAAAATATTACGATAAAGTTACTTCCGTTTATTATATAACAGATTTCGGTTTATATATTTCTTTATAATTATATATTATTGCCATTAATACAAAATGTTTGCTTAGGATTAAAATATATCTTGTTAAATATTAATTCAGAATATTCATATTATTTTAATCCCACAAAATTAGAATAAATCTGTCCGGAATCTTTTGAAATGATCGGTTTTTGAATCAATTTACCATTCATTTTTTTAGTATCTAAGGACAAGAAATAATAAGGAAAAAATAATAAATAAATAAAAACTATTAACAGAGATTAAACCATAAACAAATTAACGACATTTTAATATTTAAATAACCGTGCATCAGAAATTCTTTTTTAACAGCTAGAACAAACTTTCCGATTCATTTCAAAGTAAAAGAATAGGAGAGAAAAAAGCCTTCATACTAAAAATAAAAAAAATAAAGAAAATTTTAATTAAATTAAAATACCAACAAGTATTTAATATATCCAAACATAAAATATTATAAGATTTAATTACTATTTAAATTCTGAAGTTTATGACTGAAGACTCGATACATACATTTATTTAAATATTGCAGTTACAAATATTCTAATTTTTTCTCGATATTAAAGAATATTATTCATTTAAGCTTATTATAGACCAAAAATTGATTATTCTGTTACACAAATTAGGCGAGCAGCCATCGATTAAAATGATATAAGCCACTTTATAAGCAACTACATCTGAATTTGAACGAAGTTTTGGACGTGAACTCGAACTCATTCGAACGAGGTTTTCTATGTTTCTGTTTCATACCCCAGGGTTTAGAACTAACCTCGGGGTGTCCAACTGAATACATAATATGGACATCAATGCCACTGGAGAGAAAAGAAAGACTCTGTCACAGTAACAGCTCCAACAAATAAAAAAATATATAAAAAAAACAAGTAACACTATACTAATTGGTTTTGCCTGGAGCGAATGAAGAGAAAGGAAGACATCGCACTGACATAAATTGTATTCTTAGTGAAAAGCAATTTTGGTTTAGCGCCTAAGATAATTATGGATGCTCCACTTGTTTACGTTGATTTACATTGTTTATATTGATTCGGACTTTACATAAATATCAATTTTCCACCAATTATAATAATAATATTTATTTGTATTTTAAAATTATGTTAGGTACTTTTTAAAAATTATTATATATTTTTTTTATTATTAATATTAATCTTTAAATTTGTTAAATTTGATTTTTATTATTTTTTTAATTGTTTTAAATATTTGATTTTGTTTTATTTTTTCTATTTTAAAATAATTTTAATAAAATATTTTTTGCATTGGGAAAATTTTAAATTTTTAAATTACAATCGGACTTATTATAAAAGGAAATAAAATATATCGTTTAGCATCAACGCTATAATTACTCACGTGATTATGTAAGAAACGAGATAAATTATTCGTCGTAAGTCTTCAATGTCGAAATGGAATATTTTTCAAATTGACCAATCACGACGTACTTAGCAAGGTACCGTTGTACGGAATGTATTCAAGGACATTAATGTTTTACGTCGTCATGACAACCGTACGGTAAACTCAACCTAAATAAGACCTTGACTAAAAATAGCAATCGTCGAATTGGATTGTAAACAAATTACGACGATGGAACCCCGACGATCGCCGTTTAATCGAAATTTTGAAAATAATGTTTCGAAAAAAAAAATAATAATTTGTTTTGTTAATGTAAAAAAATTTCTTTTTATCTATTGAAGATAATTTTATATTAAATCAAAACAAGTAATTTATTAAAATAAAACACCTAAATCTAAACAGTTTTTAAATCTAGATGGCGTTTTTTTAGTTAGAATTTTAAATTCAAAAAAATTTATTTAAATTAAAAATTTATGACGACGTAATAAAACACCAGTAATAATAATAATCATGACGTAATAATATTAGAAATAAAATAGAAAAATTACGTATTGCCCTCTGGTGACGAAAATACTAATTTTTAAATAATTTATTTAAAAGTTGAATTTAAGACAAGATATTCAGCAAATAGAAATTTTAAATTAAAAAAATATATATATATATAAAACTTTTAAAAAATTATTTTATTTAAAATAAATTATATAGTATAAAATTTTAATTTTTCTGGCAAAGTTTTACCTAATTATCTTTTCTAAATTAAGTCTTCTTTAACCAATTTCTACTCCATAATTGCAAATTATATCCGCGAGAAAAAAAAATTTGATAAGAAAAACATTATAATCTTAAAACAAAAATCTACTTTAAAAATTTAAATTAATTTTGTTACCTTAAGTGATAACAAAAATTAAATTAATTTTGTCGCCATTTTTGTTTATCGTAATTTAATTTCCTTACTTTTTTAAAATAATAAGTTTTTTTTACTTATTTTTATCCAATAAATTAATTCGACTTTTAGATTTTATAATTCTCTTTCTTTTGTATTCTTTGATTCTATTAATACATTTTTTTTAACTATGTTATTCTATAAAAACTCACAGAGGCGACCTACATATTTCCTCTCTGTTTTTTTCTTTTATTTGATATATAAAACTTATATTTAAAAACTAATTTTAAACGTGAATAATTTGTTATTAATTTCTTCACTCTGTTTTAATTAAAATGTAAATAAATTAATATTTTTATATTTTACAAATGATACTATCAAATGGAAAATATACTATTAAAATTTTATTTATTAA
>NW_019385958.1:0-45807 GCF_000671375.1 Centruroides sculpturatus | reverse complement strand
GGTTCCCAACCTTTTTCGGGTGGCGACCCCTTTTTATAAAAGCCAAGTGTCCCGCGACCCCGATACAATTGAAAAAGGCATTTTTAATAAGGTAATTAAAAAAACAACGAAATTAGTTTTTTTACTATAATTTTATTTTAAATTGTTTAATAATTTAATGCGATGGTTGAAATCGCATGTTATTAACCAGTTTCAAAATTCGTGGGTGAGTTTTTGTTAACGCCAATCTCATGTCATTCTCAACATTTAATTTATTCCTCTCAAACTCTCAACACATGTTTCAACCAACTGTGACAGAATAGCGTACCTAGATTACATTTATTTTAATTTAAAAAAAATATATGAAATTATTCAAAGTTCAAGACACCATTAAAAATAAAACTTGCATTATAGTGAATATTTTTTTTAGTTTACTGTATAAGTTGGCGACCCCACAGAAAGCCCGTCGCGACCCATAGGTTGGGAAACCGTGAATAAGACATGCATAGCACTAGCTAAATAAATTTTAGAAGTTTATCTTTTTTTGCCTTGTTTTTATTTATCAAATTTTAATGTTAAACATGACTAATTTAACATGGATAAAAATATGCACAACTGAGCATGATATGTATTTTTAAAATGTGATTAACAAATATATTTTATATGCAATAAATCAGCAATTTTATTCTTCTAATAGTATCAATACTTTGCTTTAAATACTGCAATGTAGCAGCACAGTAGACTGATTTTCATTTTTGTTAAAAAATTTTAATAATAATAAATGGATGATGATGAATCATAAACTACTTTACATATTATTGCTTTGTTAACATATAAATGCCATGATCACTGCTTCATAGTTATTCACTATTTATCATATAGAAATAGCTATAATTTTAATAAATCTGACATATTGGAATTTTTTAATATACGATATACATTAATAATGATTCAAAATATAATTTAATTCAATTAACAATTACAGTATTGAAAATATTTTAATGTGCAACTATTTCAATGTACTTTATTTGACTACATAAATATTACACACACAGCATATTCAAACATGGTTTGTATAGTGAATAAAATTATTTAAAAGAATTAACAAAAACAATCTTGTCAAAATTATTTCATCAAACTTCATTAATCTATTTTTTCCCCCTTTGGAATTTTTTAAACAAATTTCTTTCCATAATTCCTTTGGCATAATTTATTCAATACATTGAAAAATTTATAAGATTTAAAGTTTTTCTTGACGGTTACAAAAATTTCAAACCTTGCTGTTAAAATTTGAAGAAAATAAAAAAAATTACTTTTGATAGTTTTTGTAGTAACTGAAAAAGACTCCTTTCATGAATTTTATATATCTAATTTCCACACATCAATCATCACAAAAATTATACTTTTTAAGAAAAGATTCTTTCATTTTGTAATAAATTTTACCTTTTCACAATTTTTTCCCTGTCAATAATGAGTTAATACATCCAATTGTTAAGAATAAAAAATCATTATTAAATATATTTAAATTTACAAAATTTTTATGAGTATGCAACTACTCTTCATACAAAAACTTTGTGCAAAACCATTTCTCAATTTAGGCATTTTGCTTGAAGCTGATGTATGTTTAAGACCATAAATAAATCCAATCTATTATATAGTTTCCAAAAGTTTGGAACTTTAGTATAAAAATATGAAAAAATGTTTTCATTTTTACAAAACATATTAGCCAATTTAAAATTATGAATTAATCATATGTCAATATTACAAAAATTTCCATAGAAATTTGCATACCAAAATTAATATGATAAACATAGCAAGTAATAATATTGAATCATTTGGTACAACGGAGCCAATATTCCAATTAGGGATTGCAATTGCTGGATCCTCATCCAGCAATCCAGCACATTTTTCGGCCTGTTGGATCCAGCGATGCGGATCCGCAAATACTCAATTAACTTTCTAAATAATGGCGCAAAAGTCTACATTGTCAGCCTTGCCGCTTTGCTACGTGCGCTATCGCTCGGCGGCGAGAGCGACGTTGCCGTTCAGTGCGGCACGTGCTACACCCCTTCTCTACACCGCATCGCCCACCCTTTTACCTCTACTGATCTAATTGCCAGTTGACTTTCCGTTCTCATCAAACAAAGTGTCTTCGCGCTAAATAAAATAAGTAACTCCTATCCTAGTCCTGGTATATAATTCTAATTTACGGTCGGCTGTGACGTCAATGAATCACGTGACGGAACGATCGCAGTTTAAACTGGCCGTAGAATCTTTCTGCAGAAGAGTCGAGGAGTATGATAACTGCTGACACAACCCTAAAATTTGTCTTAGACAAACTAAAAAGCCAGGACACAATCTTGAGTGCCAACCTTTCCAAGGCACTCCACAAAAGAATCAGAGAACGGCATCTTACCGAGGTCACAGGGATGCTGATTTACATACAGAACCCGAAGAAGTATGACCAAAAAGTTAGAAAGCTTTATCTTTCACGTGCAGAAAAAATGTAATGCGCCAGGAGATGAAAAATATGCTGAATCATGTAAATACATAATATGTAGTGGAACTAGCAGCAATGGCAGAGAATATTACGGAGGTGGAAAACGATTCAGATAACCCGGATTCCTTGAATTTCACATTGGAACAAGAATTAGAGATCCAACTAAAGCGTGAAAAAGAAAACTTCATGAAATGGAAGGAAACTAGTACAGAGAAGGATTATAAGTTATTAAAAAAGGAAATAGCTGTTTATGAAAGTGAGGGAGTCAGACGTGAAAACTTATCTTTGATTTATCATTATTTGATGACACTGAAACCAACTAGCGTAAAGGCAGAAAAAGGCCTTCTCTGCAGCGAAATATATATGCAGTTCATTAAGAAGTAGGTTGGGAGACACCATCATCAATACCATTTGTTTCTTGAGATCCTACTTCCAGAAAAGTCAAAAAAATAACAGAAGCGATTGATTTAATTTTATTTAATCCTTTAAAATACTTTATTCAAGACAAGACTAATATTTTATAACTTCTACTCTAATTCTATTAAGTAAAAGTTTTTAACTTTTATTCTATAAGTATTTAGTGAGCCCACTAAATACTTATAGAATAAAAGCTAGACAATTTTTTGTTAAAATTAGTGAGAAACTGAGACTACCTAGTTAGTTAAATAGTTAATTAAATTAATGAGTATCAGTATCTTAGATATATGATGATATGAATGTATGTGATTCATGATTGTGATAACAACAACTAACTACTAACTACTAATTACTTACTCACTACTTTACTAACACTAATAATTATATTATTTATAAATAACTACAGACTGATATGTAGAGCCTACATAAGAAAACTGGTAAGACTGATAGCCACTTAGCCATTGATTATCCGTCCTTACATTATTAATATAAATTAATTAGTAAAATTACCTTTGCTATTATTTTAACTTAAAGATTACATTATAATTATAATCTAACTAAACATTTAAAGTTAATTATTTCTATCTCAAGTGTTAAACCGAACCAAAGTTAAGTTTACTACCTAAATGTGTAAGAAGTTTTTCTGATTTATAGTGAGCNACAAGTGTTACATTAATAAAATATGATCCCATATATAACTTCATTTTTCTTTATACCATGTTAATTTTTTTTATCCCGAGTAAATATAAAATTTGGGAACTTATAAAAATATTTTGATAAATTTCAAAAAAATATTTTTTTTTAAAGAAATGAAGTATCACTTATTAAAATTTTTAAATTTAACATTAATATCTTTTGATTATCATCAAAAATGTTTGGCAATTTAAGATATTCCATTTTCTATTCTATTGATAATAATGCCAATATTTTGTTCATGACTGTTTACAAAATCTGATGAATAAAATAGGTCATGAAATGCACAAAGTGAAAATCACAAAATTCATATTATATTCAATACAAAGAATAAATTGCAGATCTCATTAAATAGATAAGACTGAGATCTATTTTATCAAAGCTTTAGCAATACTTCAACACTACAAGAAACAAGAAAAATTTAATATTTTTAACAAATAAATTTATAAAAAGCATTCTGATAAGAAAATTCAACATTTAAATATTAACATGTTATTAATTGCACCTTTTGTTTAAACTTCAGTTTTTGGAATGATAAAAAGAATCTAAGTACAAAAGAAATGGACAAATATGCAAAAGAATGCACGCAGAAGGAATAAGTACGCTCCATTTTACACCATTTTATAAGTACAAATAGAAGCTAAGCAAAAATAATCTCTTATAACAACAACACAAGAATGATATTCAATTTATTCAAATGTTTGAATGATCTTTGGTATCTTGGTTTTATAAAATTATTAAAATGTTAAAAAGTATTTGGTATTTTGGGTTTATGAAATTAACTAGATTTTACTAACCATTCACAGCTAAAAATATTTACCTTTTCTCTTCATTTATACAAGAAAAAATTTACAAATTAAATAAAGATTGTGACTTTTCCAAATAAATTTAAAAATTATCATCTACAATACAAATATTTACTGAATAACAATTTTTATTATTCTAAACTACTGGAAGACTCAAAATATAAAAATTTACCCATTGAATATATCAAAATTTAGAATAATTATAGATTAATATTGTTATAAACATTTTATTTAAAGCAGTTTTCACATATAATATTAATAATTAGTTTAAGAAAATCACTTTAATGAGACTAATGATAAGAAAAGAATATATATGTATAACTGACATTTTAAATCAACTCAAAGATAATCATCATTCAGAAGAAAGGTTGATATATAAACATTCAATGATTTTTATCATTGTTCAAACACAATATTAAATGTGATCTTTCATTCACTGCAAAAAACAGCCAGATCAAATAACAAGTGCCATTATTGTGCTAAGAATTAAAGCTATGAATTGAGACAAAACTTCTGAAATTTGTTTTCAAACATTTTAACATTTGTCCAAATTATTTATACCATTGTACAAATCAATTCTAAAAAAAATAATTATCACCAATAATCTTTTGACTGAATGTATATAGAAGCAATACTGGAATGATAAAATTTATTGTCAAACAATAGAAATAGCACCCATTTCATACAAAACCTTATATCAGAGTGCATGTTTCTCTAAATATATCACTTATAAAATGTAACACTTTCATATGAAAATAAAACTATAAGCATTGTTAATTATTGTTACAGACTATTTAAAATGAAAGATTTTAATTTACCACGGTTAATTCCTTAGGATTATATAGACTTAATGCAAGATTAATTTTTATAAACCAGTTTTTTAAAATTTTATGCTTAAATAACAAAATTTAACTAATTAGAAAAATATCTTAATGAATGGATACAATATTAAACAGATAAAATACCATATCTATAAATAATTTCATCCCAACTAATTAATTAAAGACATGGAAATGTTTAAATATGCAAAATTATTCTGAATACATTTATGAAGTTGAATGATGCTTATAAGATTTAAAAAAATAATAATTTGAGCATATAAGTAATACATCACAGCAATATAATAACTAAAAGTGAAATCATATCAGCTGATGAGATAAAGTGCAATATAAATTGTCTCCTTACCACAACTAAAATTAACAACCAATTATATTTTTCATGCAACAATTCAATCCTAGCATTATTTCAAAAAGACTTTTCTTTTCCTTTTAAGAATTGTTACTGTGGAATGAGATATTCTTCATTCTTACATATATTTTGATCATAAGTTCATTCACTTTAAGCTATCTTCTTAATCTTGTTTGATGACAATCTGAATGTGGATTTTCACCATTCAATATCTCAGTACCATTTGATTCTTCTTTATTTGCAAGTGTGTCATTGATATTTGAAATGCTAAAAATAAACAAAGAATAAATACATAAATTTTTAAAATCTATAAACTAAATACTATATTTTAATTGTTACAATAAAAATGGTTATTATTATACAATAAATGTTTTTCTGCAAGACAATACGCTACTTTTAAAAGATCGATTTAAGTAGCAGTTAGTGGACTAGCAAGTGTTTTTTAATATATTGTTTGAAGCCACCTAAAATATCACTAAAAAGCCATATACATACGTTCAAATCACAAAATGTATCATTACATTTCATGTGATTGAACATATGTATATGGCATAAAACTAATTTTTATTTTCTTTTCAAAATATGTTTAAAAAACACATTAACCAGTGTTAGAAACATGATGAAGCAGTCCTTTAACTTACAATTAAATTTTATTCTAATCTAAGAATATATATACACTTGTTCATGCATCCATAACTTGGCGCCAACAGAACAACTGTTTCTTCCCGCCTCTAGCTGTCTTACGCAGGGTGTTGCCAGTCTACAGACAGTTCACAACATCGATAATTGCTTTAGTTTTGTATTCCCTAACAACCAGAAACATATTTCAGCTCAAAATTATTTTTTGGATGTTTTCAGACAAATTGATTTGCTTGCATTTAATTTGATTGTTATAATTCTTACAACCCTTGTCTCCCCTCTCTTTCTTATGTCATCCCTCTTAACACATGGATGGCCTTATTTTAACAGCTGCAAAAGTCAGCCTGACGATGTCTGCTTAACAACATTTGAAAACATTTGCTTTCGTATCTCTGCCAGATAGCAATTCCATTCATTTTGTTTTAATACAAAAATATTTTTAAAAATCAAACTATAATAAAAATGCTTAAGATTTCAGCTTTTTTTATGATTAAAACTAGAAAAATGACTTTCAATACTCCAAAAATTCATTCTTATATACATTGATATTTTTACTTTATTTTAGTAAAATATTTAACACACAGTATTGAGATTTATGTACTCAATAGCTAACTGAAATTTTTGTTCAACTGCTTATAATAATTATTATAAACTCTAATTTTGTGTTGTCTGTCATTAAAAATAAAAAAATAAATTGGCAAAAATAAAAACATTTCTTAAAATGCATATATCACATAATATAAATCATTCCTTAAGCTATTTCATTAATGAAAATGTCAACCTTAATTTTTAAACTACTTTTTCTTAAGTTTACAAAATTTAAAAATATAGATATAGACAATCTTTGTTTTGCATAAAATGATGGACCATAAAAATGATCATACAAGCTGAAACCATGCAAAGCAATCTTAATAATCAAATGGAAAAATTATAATCATTCTGGAATCTTTGAAAAACTTGTAAAATCACTAATCATATTCATTTTCACTTCCAGCACTATTTTTTTTCTACACTTTCAGCTTTTTTGGCCAATTCCTGCTTTTCATTATCCATTTTTATAAACTGTCACATGGGTTTATCACTGCAAGACAAAATTTGATGGGTATAATGATACAGAAACTGCTTTATAAAGTAAAACATTTATTATTACATCTAATAGTGGTCATTTTTAATGTGTAAAATTTGTATATTAAAACTAAATTTTAAAAACAATGAAATGAAAGAAATTGAGTCATTCAACAACTTATTCATTCAACAATATGTTATTACTGTCAAGTTGACAGTAATAACATATTGTCACAAGATTAAAAAACATTAAATCACAAATACACATAATCAGCGGTGATATTCGAAATATTTAACAAAGGGTTCACTAACAGAAAATTTTTCCTTAACAATTTTTTTTCGCTCAAATCGGAAGGCTCTAGTTTAGTAGTGTTACAGAGTATAATACGTATACAGTATGTAATATATTTTTTAAAAGAAAACCATTGAGAAATGTTACATGTGTTTAACAAGGTTCGGAAAAGTTTGAAATTGTTAACAACGGGTTCGGTCGAACCCATGCAAACCCGCTGAATATCACCACTGCACATAATTAAGTAAAATTAGATAATGAATTTCAGCAACTTATGCACAAATAAACAGTTTCTAGTATGAAAAACCTGCAAAATTAAAATCTCAACACAAGATTTGTTGTCTGTGTGTGAACTGAACAACAGATGTGATTGGTTTACTTTTAAAGTTACTGAACATCTGTCCTTAAACTAAACAGATATAAAATATTTGAAAACTAAATTTAAAATCTTATAAAATTTGATTCCTTGAATTTCAAGCAATCAAATACAGTAGAGCGTCGATTATCCGAATCAATTGGGGACTGGGGTGGTTTGGAAGATTGATGTTTCAGATAACCGATCATGTACGAAAAAATATATTAATTTAACCCATCTTGACATTTTTCTCCATTGCGTGTCACTTTGCGTTGANTCCAGATGGTTTCAAATTCTTTAATAAATTATTAAAATTATAATTATTAATTTAGTTAAGTGATGGCATCTAATATCTACCTCTAGTAGCAAATTACTTAATATTAATCATTAAATTAGCAGAGTTACAGTCCAACTATTTAAGGCAATTTCTTGATTATGTTGAAGTTTATGTAGTAAAATTCAGGTAAATTTCTTTTGAAGTAAATTTTGAAGTAGATTTTGTAGTAGTAAATCATATTCAAATTTAAAACATACCCATTATGTAAAATTTTATTTTTTCCATGAACACTTGTTGCATTATCAGATTGCTGATTGTTCCTTTCAATAACATCATATTCCCGTGTGTCATCAACTTCTTTCATTTGTCCTGTTACAACACGCCAAATGAATCCCAAAATAAACTGTAAAGGAAAATTATTCATATTTTAAATTTTAAAATATCTTCATTTTGTAAAAATTGATTTATCTAAACAATCCATAAACCTAATTTTAAATAATGCCTATCTCAAAATATCAGGCTATAAGGCTAATTTAATAATTAATGTAAATAATTTGACTAGATGTAGGCAGTTATGTTTCCATCTCATAATAATTTTAATAATTAACTGACAACATATCTGTACAGTTAATAGTTGTACCTGCTCTGGGCCAATTCTTTTCTTCCAGAAATTCTAATTTAATTTATTATAATTATTAAACTGATCACAAAATGGCATCATAATTGCCTACATCTAGTCAAATTATTTACATCTAATTGTTAAGTAAGTGTTATTATAGCCTGATATTTCAATAGATTGTTTGGCACGGTTGTATCTTTTTTTTTAATTAAAATATTTAAAAAATTATTTTTGTTTTTTAAATATATTTCAATTACTTTTTAATATAACTTAAGAATCTAAACATAGCTATAACAATCATTTTGTATCATTAACTATTTGTTTAATTCTCACTTAATAATTTGAACAGGTAAATTAACTTACAAAGTTATTCTTAACCATGTACGTCTGTATTAAATAAGAAATTTCTTTTACAATAGTGTAATTTCCTATGTTGCATAATGATGTTAACATTATCTAATATGAAATAATTTGGCTACAGTCATAACAGCTACTACTGATGTACAGGAAACAAAATTTCAAAGTACTTCTAAAAACCACAAGTGTATTATTATAGGATCATACCAAGCAATAGAATATTCTATTCATAAAAGATGGCAGAAAACGCATCTATTTATAACAGAGGACAATATGCCTATAAATGATTAAATAATTTTAGAAAAATTCTGTAAAAGGAAACAATTACAATTAAGATATGGATCACAAGCTATGCATACTAAAAGATTGCTATATTATAGAAAAACATTTTTTTTATAATAATTATTAAATTTATCAAGAGATAGTATATCTATGCAAAATTACTGAATATTTAATTATTAAATAGTAGCTGTATTGTAATCTGATATTATCCAACAGATTGTTTGTACTCCTTTCTAAACATTCTAGTTGAGAAGCACCCTGGGTATTAATTACATTAGTATATTTACAAAAAATATGAATATATATATTTGCTCTAGCAGTCAAATTGGATGGTGTTCTCTTACAAGGAGACCCTATGGCTTTGGGGAAACGGATTTTGATGATCTTTGGTGTATAGGTAGTACACCATGTGAGTGTACTACCAATAAAATACTAAAGTGCAACACTCAAATATAATCGAGAAAAACGAACTTAATTTATTGAAGCAATATTATATAATTACATATCATTGTTAGATGTACTTGTACATGGTCTTGAATGATACTTATGGTAAAAACATTCAAAACAAATTCTGTCTACACCAAGAACAACAAATAAATGCTGCTTTTTTACAATTGCAAGGAATTTGTAAATAGTCTGATGAGAGAAACACTTCATTTACATTTGTATAAAACTTTCTTATATCACAGAGTCCACTGGCATACCAAGCATATTTTATCATGTCACAAAATATTGGTGCTGATAATTGATGATGGATAATTGAATGTATTTTCAGGCAATCATCTCGAGAATGAATTTCATAATTTTTGTCCAGTAGTTCAGCGTTATTTTGTAATCATTTAATGAAATTTTTTATTTGTCTATAAAAATAGACATCACATGGTTGGACTAACAGAGTACATTTTGGTGGTATAATTTTAATTGTGCCTGTAGGCATTTTTTCGTCATCTTGGAATACTTCATCATACAATTCTGCTTTTGTTTGTCCTGTCTATGAGTCATGAGTAAAAGAAATTTATTCTTCTGCATGCAAGCATACAAGTCAGGAGCATTACCACTCACGCCACAGCACGCTCAATCGGAAGTATTAACTTATATATNTCCTATTATGAAATTTATTGATCTACAACACAATATATTGTTTGTTATATTCAAAAGTGTTTTTAAAAATTATAATTTTTAGCTATTTTTACAAGCTCTTATAAAATAATTCAAATTAAAATAAATTAAAAATTAACCCAAAACCAGTATATGTTCATCACAAGGAGAATCCATAATAAAACATTCATGGTAAATCCAAATGGTAATGGAATATTCCTTTGCATCAAAATACTACTTGCAGCATATAACGCTTTCAATGGAAACCAATAGAGACGGCTAACATACCTAATAAAAGTACATATAAAAGTAAAGTAAGTAAAATAAACATTAAAAAAAACACAAAGCATAAATAAAATAATTACTAAATTTAATTATTATTATATATCATTGTATTAATGTACGATCAGTTAGATTTGTTAGTCAATTGTGATTTATTTGGAAATGACAAATTTAATATCCCATAAATGAATGTTTATTTTAGAGAAATAAAAGTTGTCCATTGTATTTGATGTGTTGAATGTGTTTAAAAAATATGAAAGTATACTATGTTACACTGTGTGTTACAGACAGCAATGTTCATAATAAAGTTGTAGAATTTTATAGTATGCCTCAAAAATTAAGGTAATAATTTCTTCATTAAATTTTTACAAGCTTACTAACCTAGTCAATTCTAATGAACATATAAAAATGTATTCATATGAGAAAAAATAATCTGCAAAAATCTGAAAAGCATGTTATAAAAACTACTGTATATTGAATTATGAAAATGTAAAGGTAAATAGGATGATAATACTAATCTCAAAATTTTAGATAATTAAAATATAATTACAATTAGATTAAATCTAAAGGAGAGCTCTAATTGCTCTAAGGATAAACTTCTTTATGGGGAATGCAATATTAATGTGTAAGATTCTCTGTAAGCAGAACTCTATATGCTTGCAAGGTCTCTCCGGTCACTCAAAAATCCAGTTACAACTGATCAAGTATCTTTATATTTTCTTTTCAGAAAAACATGACATACATTATAAATCAGTATAATTAATGATTCCTCTTCAGTGTAGTATAATTTGAGAGAAAAAATACACTTAACACTGAAGAGGAATTGTGCTAACTAAACTTGCTTAAATATTATTTATAATAAGTTACTTAACTTACAGACTAGATATTTTGATACACATTATCAAGATGTCATATATGAGAGCAACTTACAACTAAGAAAATAGTATAAATTTGATATTGTGGAAAATCTATAATACAGGGTGGTTAGAATGAAACACAGTACTCAGATGTGTGGAATTGGCTCTACTGAACCAAATTGAATGAAACTCATGCAATGCAGATCACAGGAAAAAGATTTAGAAAGGAGAAAAAAATTAGTTGGAATTTATCACCAGGAAAAAATGTGGCACTGCAAGAATGACAATTATAAAACAAGTGGGCAAAATTTTATTAGAAGAATAAAATTATATTTTACACTTTACAGTGAGTGTTCAATATAGGATCCTTCTCTGTCAACTACATGTTGCAATCATCAAACCATGTTACCAACTGCTGCATATAACATTTCAGGAGGAATCTGAGACACATGTCACACTAGGCTGGCCTTCAGGTCCAACACAGTGCACACAGATAAACATGTTTTTGATTGAATAGTGTCATAATTTTCCCAGGTAGTGAAAATTTCAGCTAATTTCTTTCCTATAAATCTTTTCCTTCTGATGCAAATTGTATGTATACTGAGTTTCATCCAATTTGATTCAGTAGAGCCAGATCCATGCATGTCAGTACTGACAGTTTAATTCTAATCACCCTGTATATTAATTTTATCAGCTAGAGAGGATATTAATCTAATGATTTTTCTTTCTAGTGAAAAAATATCTGTATATAATATTGCTAGAGTATTTAATGCTTTACAATGTACAGAATCTTTTTTTAAAAAAAAGGTATTGAAATTGGCTTTACAATTTACAGCATGATTTTTACTACTATGAAAAGATTATTATTACCATTGTCTATGATGGGATGTGAGCACATCCTATAGAGGAATGGCTGTCAGCATTAATGATGAGAAAAAAAGGACTAACTAACCTAAATACTACAGAAATTTTAGGGATGATATGACATAATATGTATATACTGCAGTAAGAAAGCATTTCAACATAAAAGCAACATTTTTTTTTTGTTCTATTAACAAAATCAGAATTACACCAAAATCTAGGACTACAGTGGTACCTCAGGATACAAAATTAATCCGTTCTGAAACTGAGATAATATCATGAAAATGTCTTAAAGTGAATCATTTTTCCCCATACGATTACATGTAAAACCAAATAACTCATTCCATCATGAAAAACACTCAAATTAAAGCTATAGTAGTATATTAAAAAAAAAAATAACTTTAGTAAGGAAAACACTGAAAAATGCATTCTGTAGTTGTAAATGTATAAATAACCATAATAGAATAATAATTGATTTAAAAAAATGTAGTTTTATTTGCACTTTACCTTTGAGGATAGACGTTGGTGGAGGTGTAAACTGGTGGCGGAGGAGATGGAAAAGAGAAATGATACTAAAACTTAATTTACATACCATAATGTAACAATAACTTAAAAATAACTTAACACTAATTTTTTAACTTTTCTGTTTTATATATTTTTTTAAATTTTTTATTCACTGCTTTTTGCCATCTTTCCTTCACTTCCACCAGCACTTTCANTATCTTAAAAACCTGATGATATTTAAAATCAAAAACATCAGTTCAGTAATTAAAAATTTTTTTTTTGTTTTTTGTTACTGGATTTTGGGTTTATTTTGAGTTAATTATTTATAGTACATTCAGTTTTTTGTAGTAATTAATGTATTATCTCATTTTGCTCAACATCAGTTTTCAAAAACCTATTTATAATAAGTGAGTACTTGCTGTATTTTTAAAGGTGTAATCAGAAAACTTCTGGAATTTGTTGAAGCATTAATTTACAGCAAATATCATCAAGTTTCTCATGTAGTGCAAAAATGAAGACAAGACATTACTGAAAAGCATTATCCTCAGTGGTGAGTCAACATATCTCAGTGGTAAAGTGAATACCCACAACTGTAGGATTTTGGTTTTAAAAATTCACAAGCAATTGATCTCAAGCAATAGTCTCATCACAAATAATCCAACAATAACCTACAGATGTATTATTTTAAAATTAATATCAAGTCAGCATGACTTATGTTAAAAGTTGTAAAATTTATCAAACAATTTGTTGTATTATTAAATTTATAACAGTTATAAAACATATATGATCCAGTACAAACAAACATTAGCTGCTGGCTACATAGTTGAACAATTATAGTGACAATTCAGTAAACAGTATTTTTTCTAATTTTGATGAATTGTGAATAATGGAAATTGGACTTTAAATGTAGCCCTACTACTTTAAAAAATTCAAAAACTAACAATGATTCAAAGAGCTTCTTAAAACAAATCCTGCATTTCTACATACTAATCTTTTCAAAATTATTCAGGCTATCTTGTCAATAGGGATAATGTGGAATCCAGGTTTTCTATACTGAAGCAGTATTTGATTTAGGTAAGATATGAAAGGACCTTGACCTGATTAAAAATGAATTGCAGAGATGGAGAATATTTTTGAACCCAAAATTTTCCCTGGACATACATAAAATTTCTTCAAAGTTATAGCACATTAACACAAAATAAAACAAATTATGAACCAATTAATTACTACTATTACATTGTTTGGAAAATTTAAATTAAATCATATAAAAAATTTAGTAGGCCTACTGTATAATTTGCTGAGCAACATTGAACTTATAAATTAATGTAAAAATTTTTAAAATTAAAATATCACTTCAATTTAAGCACAATCATAGGATAGAATATATAATTATAAATCTGTAAATACATTAATTAATAAAAATAAAATTGAAACTGATGCTAAAAATGATCTATTTTTAGCATGGATTGCTAATTAACAGACTGACATATAAAACAATTTATTTATGACAATGATGGTCCTACAATTTTTTCTGAAAAATTATTTAAGAAATGCACCAATTTCTTGCAAAAAGAACCTTTTTTAGAGTTTTTGTCTGACTTTTTCATCATTACAAAAATTGGTTGTATTTTCAAAAATAATAATGTTTTAAAATATACTTTGACATTTATTATGAAATAAAAAATAATCTACAAAAAATATGAATAATAAAGAAAAATAATGTTTCTTTAATTATCATAAAATTTCTATTTAGTTATATAATGGAGACAATTCAGAAAAAGTTTTTAAACACAGTTTATTAATTTTCTATGTAGGTAATAAGCTAATACTGTAGAGCATCGATTATCCGACTCAATTGGGGACTGGGGTTGGTCGGATAACTGAAAAAACAGATAACCGAAAAGTATGAAAAAATACATTATTAGTATAGTATATCCCATGTAATTAGTATATTATTGATAGTATATCGTTATTAACCTACTTCGCATTGAATTTGCATCGAAGTTAAGCCTAACAAAAATCTTTAAAAAATAATCTTTGCTATTGTATTGTTAAAAATTATTTTATTGCTCAAAACAAACCACTCATAATTAGAAAATTAAGCCTTGTTTAAAAATACTGGCATCCCTTTCATGGTCAAGCCGGTGTTGCCAGCTAAAACACCAAAGATTTAATATTAAAGTAGCCAAGAAATAGCCAAATATTTTAGCACTGCATCACTAGTGGACATTTGGATTTGCCGACTAGAACACGGTCGGTTAACCAATGTGACAGTTGATTGGGGGGGGGGTCGGATAATCGATGCTCTACTGTATTTCACTTTAATTCAAACTGACAATCTCATTATGAACCTGATCAAATCACCAATAAGCTAGATAATTGCAATCTGGCAACCTACTGTAATGAATTTGAGAATATGAATGTCAAAAGGTAAGTTGGGTATCCTGAGTTCTGATAATCTCATCAAGATCTTCAGAGTGAATTAGATCATTATATATATGTTAGGCTCAAAGACCGAAATCATTTGAGCGAAAGAAACGACCACAAAGCGAAATTCACATTGTGGAAATTGTAAAAAAAATCCACAATGCATTGTGTCAAACTCAAAATGACCACAAAGGGAAATTTGCATTGTGGCTTTCATGATATTTGACCACTACATGTTGTGGTAAAAACCATAATGCATTCTGAACATTAGCTGATGCAACCACGATACGAAGGATAGGTTGTAACTTGTCAACGGGTGCATTGCAAACACTTGCGGAGTTTGTATTGTATTCATTCTTGACCAGTGCTGCTGTTTCTAGGATAATTACTCTTTTCTAGAGTAATTTCAACCTCTCAGAGTAATGTTTTGGGTAGTCTTATATTTAAGGTAAATCTAGGGTAAAACTACCCTGTGTTCTGATGCTACTACTCATCACTCCACAAGTTTCACTGGAAAAAGTTTTAGCCTAAAATCATTCTGTTTTTCCCTATAACTGGAAGATTTTAGGATAGGACAACAGAAGCTAAAGAAATAATGCAGATTGATACTAGATCTTGGGTGTACACTGTACAGTGATACTTTGGTTTTCGTTGATAATCTACCAGAAAACAATTGGCGAAATCCAAAACCGACAATAACCAAAGTCAATGAAAATCAAGGTATTACTGTATATTACACCTGAGTAGAATTTCGCTTTTCTCAACTTTCATGCCATTGAGCCATTGGCACTCTCCATATCAGATGTAAATTAATACCTCTGATAAAGCCTAAAAATTCTAAGACATTTTAGTTATTAAAATTTTCAAAAACAGTAAGAATTGTTCTGATTATTATTTCACAATAATAGTACAGGGATCTACATCATAGAACCATTCATCTTTTTTTATTCGAGCTTGAGCTTGGAGAGTTTTCTCAATTTAGAGTAATTTTCTGCAGTTGAAATTGGTTCCATTGTTTTAGCTGGGGTGTCTAACATTGATAGGGGACGTGCAGCTCCCACAAATGTTTAAGCTGTTGTTATGAGCATTAATCCATCAGGTCTCTATCAGTTAGGAAACAAGGAAAGTCTTAATCAACTTTATGCTTGTAATGAATTTACAATTTTTACAGTAACTTTATCATCATTCAGAACACACCCTCAACTTTATTAACACTTCGCTCAGCATCCATGTTAACATCTGGAAGTAGCAAGGGTTTATAATGTGTCACTGTAAAAGATACTTTATTGTTAAAAATGCAAATGTTGCTCAAAGAACATAAAATGCATGAATAATTAATTGTTGTTGTAAAGTAACCAAGTTAAATTTCTGTACATGGTGAATAATTTTGTTAACTGCATATATAAGATAATTGAAGATAAATAAATCATAATGAAAAAGAAAGTTTTATTTTCTTATCATCACTCGTTATTAGTTAACATCCAGAATGTGTGGTGGCTTTTAACCATAATAAATCCATAGCACAGTGATTTTTAACTCTAGCAGCTGATTTTTATTTTATCATGTATAGTATATCAAGCACTCACAAATATGTAATTAGACCTTTAGCACTTTTTAGCAAAACAAAAGAAACTAATGTGTATTTTTCTCCATATATTTTATTTCTTTGAAATTTTTTTAAGTATGAAAATTAAATTTCTAGGAAAACTTGTAGAACTAATGTTGTTCGGCATTAAAAATTGTAAATAAAAAATGTTTCGAGCCTATAATCCATATTTTAAAGTTACAAACAACTGTGCATCGTGGTTACAAACCACTATGATCCTGTATCGCGGTTGCATCAGCTAATGTTTAGAATGCGTTATGGCTTTTCTTAATCACCACAACATGTAGTGGTCAAATATCATGAAAGCCACAACACAAATTTCACTTTGTGGTCATTTTGAGTTAGCCACAACACATTGTGGCCATTTTTACAACTTCCACGATGTAAATTTTAATTCATGGGCATTTTTTTTCACTCAATGAGCGATTTCGGTCTTTGAGCTTAACATATATAATAGAAATGCTTCTGTTAAGCATGACAATTATGAGAAAGAGATTGAAGAATTGAGAAGAGTAGATATTTCAAAAATTTCAAAAAGTTGCTAATATTTCTACAAATTAAGTAATTTATACTTGAGTTTGACATTGTGATGCTGTTTCTGCAGCCCTTGACAAAGCTGTCAAGGGCTGCAAGCATCACAATCACAAATCAGCAACGTTCTTATTCGATGTTGTTCAAGTCAGACTTCATGGCCTTCACAGGTCTCAGTTGTTCCAGGGATGGAGAGTCAGAGTTGGGAGTCAAATTGCTTTATGGGAATCAGGAGTCAGTCAATTTAAAAAAAAAAACACCAACTTGAGAGTTGGGAGTAGTATATTGGCGGAAGAATATACTACTCCCAACTCCCCATCCCTAGATTCTTATTCTTTTAGATCTAGAATTTGCCTGACCAATCTTACTCTTACACTTTCTCTTAGGCATTCCCCTGACAAAATAGTAAATCTTTTTAAATTCCATGTTAATAAAACAAAGATGAATTGTATGTACATTAGTTAAATGAGCAATAAGACTTTCTAAATAACAGGTTTGTTAGATTGTTACTTCAAATTGGATAGTAGAACATCACATGGTCACTATGGAAAGCTTTCTTTAAAAAAATTTGTTATAGAAGTAATACAATGTGGCTGTCATTTTTTAAAGTTTAAATTTAATAAAGTAAGTTTAAAATATGCCATTTGCCAAAATATTTAAAAATGCAACTTAAGAAAAATTCTCTCGTCAAGCATGAACGTTGTGTGGTCACCGACATCACTGCAATCGCCAATCCAAAATTGATAAAACATTTATTCTATAGCTAATATTTCTCCAAAATATATATCCTATACTTTCTGTCAGAACATAAAACAAATATAACCAAAATTTCATCTGGATTGCAGGAGTTATAAGGCATTTACACACACAAAATGGCTTTTATATTAGTAAAATGTGAGAAAAAAGCTCTCATATAAGATAAACAGAATTGATTATTGTTTTAAATGACAAATGATTAAAAATTTCAAATAATCATAGAAAAGATTGATGAAAAGTAGAATTAGTAAGACAGCCTAAAGTTTTCAGCATACAATTATTAATTTTCCAGTAGAAGTAAAGACTGTTGTAGATATTAATAATAGGATAATGTACAGAAATATGTCCTCTTACATAATGCTATCAGATGATGTAATTTTATTACATGAATTTTATCATTAAAGAATTACTAAGTAACCACTCCTAATCAACGTCTTTT
Source organism: Centruroides sculpturatus (assembly GCF_000671375.1). Lineage (NCBI taxonomy): Eukaryota > Metazoa > Arthropoda > Arachnida > Scorpiones > Buthidae > Centruroides > Centruroides sculpturatus. The sequence continues at coordinate 26,977 of NW_019385958.1, read as the reverse complement.
TAAAAATCTCTTTATAAAGTGGCATGTAATAATAAAATTTTGTAACTTAGCAGTTTTATTAATAAATGATATTGAAAGTAGTCCTATCTTATTTCAGCAGTTATTATACAAAAGAAACATTATTTTTTAACACATCTTCTATTTAAATAATTATTATAAAAAGTGAAGAAATATTCTATATAGCTTATTTAAAATCAAACATACCTTAAACTATATGAGAGTGCAAGTAATATTAAAGTTAGAATATGATGTGCAACCATCATTGATGAATCTCTTCGCCATACATCTTCAAAGATTGTAGCATATAAGGAGTGCACATAAAAGCTGCACACTATCATATATACAACATAAAAATCAAATGGCAATGGTGAATCAAGATTCCAATCTAAAATAAATAAAAATTAATGCAAACATTTTATTCTCATTTAAATAGTCAGGACAAAACAAATTTTCTTTAATCAATTTTTTAAAACCTAAGAACTATCACCAGAGAATAAAAACTGACTAGGTAAGATCAAGTGTAATTTTGTCTGTCTGGCTATCTTCACACACAAAGTGGCATTCAATAAGTAATGCTTGCAAATCTTCAAGTAATAACATATTACACTGAAACCAAAACAAGAACAAAAGCTAATATTTCTAATTTAATCAGCACATTTTATTTCTCTACATGACCCCCTTTATGTTTGATATAGATATGACAGTGTTTAACAAGTTTTTCAAACCATCTTTATAAAAATCTTCAGGTTGTCCTCAGAACCATTTCTATTCCATCATTATAGGTGAAATGAATTCCATTAGATGCCTCTTGAGAGTTGATACAAACAAAAGTTTGAAGGTGCCAAATTTGGGCTAAGGAGAGTGATCAAGAACTTCAAACCCAAGTTTTTGTATGGCTTCTGATATATAAGCAATAGTGGGGATCTAACTTTGTTATGTTGAAGAATTATTGGTTTTGTCCATAGTTTCAGCACTATAAACTGCCACTAACCTTGTATAAACTTTTTTGGGAGATACATTTTCATGAGTTAAAAATTCTTTAACTGATTGTTGTTTGACATACATTGACACTGCCAGTGGTAGATTGGCCAGGGTATCAGCTTGCTTGATGGCAAGTGAGCTGCCTTAAACTTTAGACAATATGTTAAAAATGTTAATGACCTATTAGTAGCTTAAAAATATAATAAAAGTTTCATTATTATTACTGTAATGGAACCTCACGTAACGAGCAAAACAAATTGTAAAAAAAAAATGACTTGCTTAACGAGCGATGAGAAGTCCCAAATTGTGTGAATACTCCATCAGTCTGTGTTTAGCATTCGTTCCGCTAGCATCTTAGTGTCGTGATCAAACATTTTTCCAAACTTGTGTTCACACATATTACGTATAAACATCAACAACCATTGCCCAGTATATAATAAACATGTCAAACGATATGCCAAATTCTTGAGCTATGTAAAGGCTATAATTAAGTATTAGAAATTAATTAATTTGACTAGAACTAGGCAGTATGGCTGTCATCTTGTATTAAATTTAATGACCAATTCCAAATTAAATTTTAAAAAGGTCTAAATTAAAAATTATTTATAATTATTAAATTTAATACAAGATGGCAGCATAACTGCCTACTTCTAGTCAAATTAATTAATTTATGATATTTAATTATAGCCTTTGCATACCCAAGAATTTCGCATATCATTTGGCGTGTTTATCAGACATATTATCTGTGATATTTTTTTTTGTTTTTTGCAAATCGAATTTGCATTCCAGGTTGATTCATTCCATGCTAGAAAAAAAATGAAGCTGATTCACACTCCTTAACAATGTATATTATATAATTTTCTTTGAATAAACATTATGCATAAAATATTTGAGTGTTTTTTCCGGCATGGAATGCATTATCACATTTTACATTATTTATATGAAAAAAACTGTTTCGCTTAATGAGTATTTTGCATTACGCATAAGATTCTGGAATGAATTATGCTCATTAAGCGAGGTTCCACTATATATGCAATTAATATTTACATTTTATTTCAAAAATGTTGATTTATTACTTCTTTCAAGGTATACAGTCATATATTTATCATCATCATCATCATAATGAGATCATCAGTCTCTTAAAAAGGAGATTAAAGATGATGACTCTCATAATAGATTGGTTTTACTAATTTAATTTGTAAACAATCTTTTTAAATGTTTATCAAAATCATTACCAGATAAACTTACATTCCTTAAACTGTAGAAATGTTCAATTATTGTAGAACAGTGCATCCTNTGCTATAAAAGTACCGTGTTATACGGGGGATGGTACCAATTCTCGAACCGTGTTAGAGTGAATCTGTGCTATAGAAGTGCTGTGTTATACGGGGGTTACCTGTAGTGTATTGCAACACGTATTACCCTCAAGGAAATTACAACTAATTCCCTTTTACTCAAAGTTCTTAATCAATGAAATGCAAGACTACAAATGTTGAAAACATTTCATTATTTGTCACAAGGGTACATTTGGAAACAATTTACCATACAGTAAATTTTTTATCTTTTGTTTCAAATAAAAATTTATAAAATATATTTGCAGAATTAGTTTATAGTTCATACAAAAGTAGTTCATTATTAATTAAAAAGAAACTTTTTCAGTGTAAAATGAACTATTTATTTATTACTTTAACATAATGGAAATACAAGTAAGTGCAAATAACTATTAAACCATAAATTCCCAAATATATAATTTGTTAGTTAAAAAATAAAACCACACCCATAAGATGTAAAAATCATTCCAAGAACTAACACTTTACAGAAATTATGTATACATCATCTGTGATGTTGGGTTAATTTTTCTTAAAAAGTTGTGTACACATTTTCCTGGAAAAATAGGAAGATTCCTTGAAACATTGGGGTTGTAATAATTTTACATCCAGTGGTTTTATTTTTTAACTAACAAATAAAAATTTCTTCGTATTTGAAACTCCGTTTTCTTAAGCTGTAATATAAAAACAGCAACATCTCTCATGTCTCCACTTGCTTTCTGTTTCTTTTTGGTGAATATATTTGTACCATAAACACTAAATATTCTTTTGCTTTCAAATGAAGAGGAGATATACTCAAATATTTTCTGGCAAGAAGAGTCAAATTAGGAAAGCCATCCTTGTTTACTTTCCACACTAATGGATCCCATTTTCCTTTTTCAAAGCTTCATATTTACTCATCATTTCATTTTTCAGTCTCTCTCTCTTTACTCTTGTGGTCTAATCTCGTCTTCAATTTGGCATTTTGTCACTCTCTTGATAATTCATTTTCTTTAATTCAGAAAAACATCCTCACTTTTGCTATCAGCTGATAGGTCAGAGGAGTCTGTGGTCTGAGAACTATCAGTAACAGATTTGTTATCATATATATCTTCAGAAAGTCATAACTCAATAGCTCGTTCAGATTTCTGATTATACTCATCTTTAAGAAACTAGTTTGGAAACATGAATCTAAATAAGTTTCTAGTATGAAGTTCTTGTCCTTAAAGTAACTGCTAAATCTATTCTTAACATTATCAGCATGGAAAGCTTCTGTGGATTTTAGTCTACCAGACAGTTCTTTATTCTTCTGTATCAAAAAAGTGATCTGTCATTTTTATGTTTGGAATTATGGCAGAAGCAGTTGCTTCTCTACTATTTAAAAATTTTGTACAAATCAAGAAAATGCTTAAGTATTTTGAGCAATTTCTCTAGAATTTTCCACTGACTTGTTTCCAAATATACAAAATTTGCATGATCACTGAAGTATGAGATAAGGACTATTTTATGCTCAGATATTCTGCAAAGCATATAATACCATCTGGTTTGAATGTCTTGAATAAATTATTTTGTGGCAGATTGAATTTTTTCTGATAATCCTAATATTTTGCAAATGCTGCTGAGAAGTGATTAAAATATTCAACTATCTATTTGCATATGAATATAATATCCTTCACACTCATACATGGATAGCATTTAAGGAGCAGTTGCAAGGTTTGTAGAAAACAATGCAATGAATCATATTCAGCTTGTGAAACTCCTGCAGCAATATTAGCAACCTTATATCTCTTATAACATGAACCTTATTGGAAGGAATATTAAATTAATTCATTGTCCTTGAGGCATTCATTTATGTTGAGTGCAGTATGTGTAAACCATCAAATGGCCAAACTTTCAAAATAGCATTTTTTAGCTCAAAGTTCTCAGTGACTGAATGTCCCATCACTAATACATACACATACAAATATAAATATATTATTCTAAATATCACTTTTGGATAGCTGTTATTATGTACTATGTATGTATGTCTCTTTAATCCAACATTAAGTTTGATAGACTATCAATAGGTTTTCTGTATTAATGTTGGAAAATGTATTTGTGGTGTTTTTAATGGCTGTATTTTAAAATCTTTCCAATGTTACCCGTTGTACACCGTGGTTTTAGAAGACAAAACCATAGTATTGCACTGAAGAGGGACTTAACATTTATATAAGTCCAAAATGCATATGTTGAAACAATAAAAGAAGCGTCTAACCTGAAAGCTGTAATAATAGTCTACCGAACTTAATGTCGGATTAAAGAGACATACAGTGGTACCTCAGGATACGAAATTAATCCGTTCCGAAACTGAGATCGTATCATGGAAATTTCGTGAGGTGGATCATCTTTTCCCATACGATTACATGTAAAACCAAATAATTCGTTCCAACGCGAAAAACATACTCAAATTAAAGCCAAGTAATACATTTAAAAAAATAACTGTAGTAAGAAAAACAAATGAAAAATGCGAACTAATGTAACGTCGTATGGTGAGTTTTTGTTCGTATCGTGGAGCAAAAATATGTTCGAATTTCATGTCGTATCCTGAAAATTTCGTATGCTGGGTCGTTCGTAACCTGAGGTACCACTGTACATACATAATAAATATATTATATATAATATATATAACAACAACAGCTTTGATTCCTAACAAAATTAGATTTTAATACATATTAATTTTCATTGTTGATAATTTTTTTTTCAGATTTAAAAAATTCTTAATATTTCAGCAAAATCATCAAAATCATTAAATATTCAATAATTACATTTAATAAAACTTACCATGTAACTGCAAATACACAAAACATAACATTGGCTACTATTTCATATGCCATAATAAATTTTCCATTTTGTATCTTAAAATAAACTACAAGTTTCGTAAATTCCAATTGTATATCACTTATATCATGGAAAATAAGAACTAGAAGACCAATTTTGTGACATCTAGAATAAAAAAAATTGTCATTAAAAGATTAATATAATAATTATTTATATCTATAACCATTTCCCTATTTTACTTTGTCTTATTGTTAAAATATTATTTTAAATTGTTGTGTTTTAATTTATTTGGATATTAGAAAAAAAAAAGCAAATATATATTAATAATTCTCAACCACATCCGATATTAGTACAAATTGTAAAAATTATTATCGCAAATAAATTTTACAATTTAATAATTAAAAAAAATTTATTAAACTTTGTCTTATTGTTAAAATAATATTTTAAGTTGTCATGTTTTAATTTACTTGGATATTAAAACAATAAATTTTTTAAAATGTAAAAGAAAATAATATAGAGTATCAAGTTGTTTTATGAAAACTGAAGAAATGAATTGAGAAGTTTTCTAAATTGTTTGTAATTTTAATTTACTCGAAAATTTTTTATCTGAAAATAATTTATAAATCTGAAAAATTAATTTTTCAGGTTATAAATAATAAAAGTTAATAAGGTTATAGAAAATAATTCTTCCAAACATTCATGAGACATGGTTCTCACAATTGAACAACATGACGGCACACATGATACGGTTGGCCTGCACAGTCCAAAACTCTGCATGAAAATCAAATGGTTTTTTTGTTTCTATTCTGGCAGCCTGTACAGGCCACCGAAACTGTACAGTTTTCTCCCACACATGAACAGGAATTCCTCAAGGCAAGGCCGGCACAGTTATTCCTCAAAGAATTTCCTTAATGTGTGTGGCCACCTTTTAAGTTTGATTCACTTTAGTCACAAACTTCACCCCTAAAACATTATGAGGATCAAAGAACAGAGTATTATGAGAAAAGGAGGTTAAAATTGATAAGTGTAATAACAACAAACCTTCTTATCTTATGTTTACTCATTTATTTAACATACTTTTTATTTATATTTATTTTGCATAGTATTTTTATTTTAGGTTATTTTCTTTAGATATTTTATTTAAAATATTCAACCTTTGTGCATGTGATATGTAATATGATTTGAAATCATTGTATTTTTTAAATTGTTTTCTGTTCTATCTTAAAAACCTGATGATATTTAAAATCAAAAACATCAGTTCAGTAATTAAAAATTTTTTTTTTGTTTTTTGTTACTGGATTTTGGGTTTATTTTGAGTTAATTATTTATAGTACATTCAGTTTTTTGTAGTAATTAATGTATTATCTCATTTTGCTCAACATCAGTTTTCAAAAACCTATTTATAATAAGTGAGTACTTGCTGTATTTTTAAAGGTGTAATCAGAAAACTTCTGGAATTTGTTGAAGCATTAATTTACAGCAAATATCATCAAGTTTCTCATGTAGTGCAAAAATGAAGACAAGACATTACTGAAAAGCATTATCCTCAGTGGTGAGTCAACATATCTCAGTGGTAAAGTGAATACCCACAACTGTAGGATTTTGGTTTTAAAAATTCACAAGCAATTGATCTCAAGCAATAGTCTCATCACAAATAATCCAACAATAACCTACAGATGTATTATTTTAAAATTAATATCAAGTCAGCATGACTTATGTTAAAAGTTGTAAAATTTATCAAACAATTTGTTGTATTATTAAATTTATAACAGTTATAAAACATATATGATCCAGTACAAACAAACATTAGCTGCTGGCTACATAGTTGAACAATTATAGTGACAATTCAGTAAACAGTATTTTTTCTAATTTTGATGAATTGTGAATAATGGAAATTGGACTTTAAATGTAGCCCTACTACTTTAAAAAATTCAAAAACTAACAATGATTCAAAGAGCTTCTTAAAACAAATCCTGCATTTCTACATACTAATCTTTTCAAAATTATTCAGGCTATCTTGTCAATAGGGATAATGTGGAATCCAGGTTTTCTATACTGAAGCAGTATTTGATTTAGGTAAGATATGAAAGGACCTTGACCTGATTAAAAATGAATTGCAGAGATGGAGAATATTTTTGAACCCAAAATTTTCCCTGGACATACATAAAATTTCTTCAAAGTTATAGCACATTAACACAAAATAAAACAAATTATGAACCAATTAATTACTACTATTACATTGTTTGGAAAATTTAAATTAAATCATATAAAAAATTTAGTAGGCCTACTGTATAATTTGCTGAGCAACATTGAACTTATAAATTAATGTAAAAATTTTTAAAATTAAAATATCACTTCAATTTAAGCACAATCATAGGATAGAATATATAATTATAAATCTGTAAATACATTAATTAATAAAAATAAAATTGAAACTGATGCTAAAAATGATCTATTTTTAGCATGGATTGCTAATTAACAGACTGACATATAAAACAATTTATTTATGACAATGATGGTCCTACAATTTTTTCTGAAAAATTATTTAAGAAATGCACCAATTTCTTGCAAAAAGAACCTTTTTTAGAGTTTTTGTCTGACTTTTTCATCATTACAAAAATTGGTTGTATTTTCAAAAATAATAATGTTTTAAAATATACTTTGACATTTATTATGAAATAAAAAATAATCTACAAAAAATATGAATAATAAAGAAAAATAATGTTTCTTTAATTATCATAAAATTTCTATTTAGTTATATAATGGAGACAATTCAGAAAGTTTTTAAACACAGTTTATTAATTTTCTATGTAGGTAATAAGCTAATACTGTAGAGCATCGATTATCCGACTCAATTGGGGACTGGGGTTGGTCGGATAACTGAAAAAACAGATAACCGAAAAGTATGAAAAAATACATTATTAGTATAGTATATCCCATGTAATTAGTATATTATTGATAGTATATCGTTATTAACCTACTTCGCATTGAATTTGCATCGAAGTTAAGCCTAACAAAAATCTTTAAAAAATAATCTTTGCTATTGTATTGTTAAAAATTATTTTATTGCTCAAAACAAACCACTCATAATTAGAAAATTAAGCCTTGTTTAAAAATACTGGCATCCCTTTCATGGTCAAGCCGGTGTTGCCAGCTAAAACACCAAAGATTTAATATTAAAGTAGCCAAGAAATAGCCAAATATTTTAGCACTGCATCACTAGTGGACATTTGGATTTGCCGACTAGAACACGGTCGGTTAACCAATGTGACAGTTGATTGGGGGGGGGGTCGGATAATCGATGCTCTACTGTATTTCACTTTAATTCAAACTGACAATCTCATTATGAACCTGATCAAATCACCAATAAGCTAGATAATTGCAATCTGGCAACCTACTGTAATGAATTTGAGAATATGAATGTCAAAAGGTAAGTTGGGTATCCTGAGTTCTGATAATCTCATCAAGATCTTCAGAGTGAATTAGATCATTATATATATGTTAGGCTCAAAGACCGAAATCATTTGAGCGAAAGAAACGACCACAAAGCGAAATTCACATTGTGGAAATTGTAAAAAAAATCCACAATGCATTGTGTCAAACTCAAAATGACCACAAAGGGAAATTTGCATTGTGGCTTTCATGATATTTGACCACTACATGTTGTGGTAAAAACCATAATGCATTCTGAACATTAGCTGATGCAACCACGATACGAAGGATAGGTTGTAACTTGTCAACGGGTGCATTGCAAACACTTGCGGAGTTTGTATTGTATTCATTCTTGACCAGTGCTGCTGTTTCTAGGATAATTACTCTTTTCTAGAGTAATTTCAACCTCTCAGAGTAATGTTTTGGGTAGTCTTATATTTAAGGTAAATCTAGGGTAAAACTACCCTGTGTTCTGATGCTACTACTCATCACTCCACAAATTTCACTGGAAAAAGTTTTAGCCTAAAATCATTCTGTTTTTCCCTATAACTGGAAGATTTTAGGATAGGACAACAGAAGCTAAAGAAATAATGCAGATTGATACTAGATCTTGGGTGTACACTGTACAGTGATACTTTGGTTTTCGTTGATAATCTACCAGAAAACAATTGGCGAAATCCAAAACCGACAATAACCAAAGTCAATGAAAATCAAGGTATTACTGTATATTACACCTGAGTAGAATTTCGCTTTTCTCAACTTTCATGCCATTGAGCCATTGGCACTCTCCATATCAGATGTAAATTAATACCTCTGATAAAGCCTAAAAATTCTAAGACATTTTAGTTATTAAAATTTTCAAAAACAGTAAGAATTGTTCTGATTATTATTTCACAATAATAGTACAGGGATCTACATCATAGAACCATTCATCTTTTTTTATTCGAGCTTGAGCTTGGAGAGTTTTCTCAATTTAGAGTAATTTTCTGCAGTTGAAATTGGTTCCATTGTTTTAGCTGGGGTGTCTAACATTGATAGGGGACGTGCAGCTCCCACAAATGTTTAAGCTGTTGTTATGAGCATTAATCCATCAGGTCTCTATCAGTTAGGAAACAAGGAAAGTCTTAATCAACTTTAAGCTTGTAATGAATTTACAATTTTTACAGTAACTTTATCATCATTCAGAACACACCCTCAACTTTATTAACACTTCGCTCAGCATCCATGTTAACATCTGGAAGTAGCAAGGGTTTATAATGTGTCACTGTAAAAGATACTTTATTGTTAAAAATGCAAATGTTGCTCAAAGAACATAAAATGCATGAATAATTAATTGTTGTTGTAAAGTAACCAAGTTAAATTTCTGTACATGGTGAATAATTTTGTTAACTGCATATATAAGATAATTGAAGATAAATAAATCATAATGAAAAAGAAAGTTTTATTTTCTTATCATCACTCGTTATTAGTTAACATCCAGAATGTGTGGTGGCTTTTAACCATAATAAATCCATAGCACAGTGATTTTTAACTCTAGCAGCTGATTTTTATTTTATCATGTATAGTATATCAAGCACTCACAAATATGTAATTAGACCTTTAGCACTTTTTAGCAAAACAAAAGAAACTAATGTGTATTTTTCTCCATATATTTTATTTCTTTGAAATTTTTTTAAGTATGAAAATTAAATTTCTAGGAAAACTTGTAGAACTAATGTTGTTCGGCATTAAAAATTGTAAATAAAAAATGTTTCGAGCCTATAATCCATATTTTAAAGTTACAAACAACTGTGCATCGTGGTTACAAACCACTATGATCCTGTATCGCGGTTGCATCAGCTAATGTTTAGAATGCGTTATGGCTTTTCTTAATCACCACAACATGTAGTGGTCAAATATCATGAAAGCCACAACACAAATTTCACTTTGTGGTCATTTTGAGTTAGCCACAACACATTGTGGCCATTTTTACAACTTCCACGATGTAAATTTTAATTCATGGGCATTTTTTTTCACTCAATGAGCGATTTCGGTCTTTGAGCTTAACATATATAATAGAAATGCTTCTGTTAAGCATGACAATTATGAGAAAGAGATTGAAGAATTGAGAAGAGTAGATATTTCAAAAATTTCAAAAAGTTGCTAATATTTCTACAAATTAAGTAATTTATACTTGAGTTTGACATTGTGATGCTGTTTCTGCAGCCCTTGACAAAGCTGTCAAGGGCTGCAAGCATCACAATCACAAATCAGCAACGTTCTTATTCGATGTTGTTCAAGTCAGACTTCATGGCCTTCACAGGTCTCAGTTGTTCCAGGGATGGAGAGTCAGAGTTGGGAGTCAAATTGCTTTATGGGAATCAGGAGTCAGTCAATTTAAAAAAAAAAACACCAACTTGAGAGTTGGGAGTAGTATATTGGCGGAAGAATATACTACTCCCAACTCCCCATCCCTAGATTCTTATTCTTTTAGATCTAGAATTTGCCTGACCAATCTTACTCTTACACTTTCTCTTAGGCATTCCCCTGACAAAATAGTAAATCTTTTTAAATTCCATGTTAATAAAACAAAGATGAATTGTATGTACATTAGTTAAATGAGCAATAAGACTTTCTAAATAACAGGTTTGTTAGATTGTTACTTCAAATTGGATAGTAGAACATCACATGGTCACTATGGAAAGCTTTCTTTAAAAAAATTTGTTATAGAAGTAATACAATGTGGCTGTCATTTTTTAAAGTTTAAATTTAATAAAGTAAGTTTAAAATATGCCATTTGCCAAAATATTTAAAAATGCAACTTAAGAAAAATTCTCTCGTCAAGCATGAACGTTGTGTGGTCACCGACATCACTGCAATCGCCAATCCAAAATTGATAAAACATTTATTCTATAGCTAATATTTCTCCAAAATATATATCCTATACTTTCTGTCAGAACATAAAACAAATATAACCAAAATTTCATCTGGATTGCAGGAGTTATAAGGCATTTACACACACAAAATGGCTTTTATATTAGTAAAATGTGAGAAAAAAGCTCTCATATAAGATAAACAGAATTGATTATTGTTTTAAATGACAAATGATTAAAAATTTCAAATAATCATAGAAAAGATTGATGAAAAGTAGAATTAGTAAGACAGCCTAAAGTTTTCAGCATACAATTATTAATTTTCCAGTAGAAGTAAAGACTGTTGTAGATATTAATAATAGGATAATGTACAGAAATATGTCCTCTTACATAATGCTATCAGATGATGTAATTTTATTACATGAATTTTATCATTAAAGAATTACTAAGTAACCACTCCTAATCAACGTCTTTTTAAAAATCTCTTTATAAAGTGGCATGTAATAATAAAATTTTGTAACTTAGCAGTTTTATTAATAAATGATATTGAAAGTAGTCCTATCTTATTTCAGCAGTTATTATACAAAAGAAACATTATTTTTTAACACATCTTCTATTTAAATAATTATTATAAAAAGTGAAGAAATATTCTATATAGCTTATTTAAAATCAAACATACCTTAAACTATATGAGAGTGCAAGTAATATTAAAGTTAGAATATGATGTGCAACCATCATTGATGAATCTCTTCGCCATACATCTTCAAAGATTGTAGCATATAAGGAGTGCACATAAAAGCTGCACACTATCATATATACAACATAAAAATCAAATGGCAATGGTGAATCAAGATTCCAATCTAAAATAAATAAAAATTAATGCAAACATTTTATTCTCATTTAAATAGTCAGGACAAAACAAATTTTCTTTAATCAATTTTTTAAAACCTAAGAACTATCACCAGAGAATAAAAACTGACTAGGTAAGATCAAGTGTAATTTTGTCTGTCTGGCTATCTTCACACACAAAGTGGCATTCAATAAGTAATGCTTGCAAATCTTCAAGTAATAACATATTACACTGAAACCAAAACAAGAACAAAAGCTAATATTTCTAATTTAATCAGCACATTTTATTTCTCTACATGACCCCCTTTATGTTTGATATAGATATGACAGTGTTTAACAAGTTTTTCAAACCATCTTTATAAAAATCTTCAGGTTGTCCTCAGAACCATTTCTATTCCATCATTATAGGTGAAATGAATTCCATTAGATGCCTCTTGAGAGTTGATACAAACAAAAGTTTGAAGGTGCCAAATTTGGGCTAAGGAGAGTGATCAAGAACTTCAAACCCAAGTTTTTGTATGGCTTCTGATATATAAGCAATAGTGGGGATCTAACTTTGTTATGTTGAAGAATTATTGGTTTTGTCCATAGTTTCAGCACTATAAACTGCCACTAACCTTGTATAAACTTTTTTGGGAGATACATTTTCATGAGTTAAAAATTCTTTAACTGATTGTTGTTTGACATACATTGACACTGCCAGTGGTAGATTGGCCAGGGTATCAGCTTGCTTGATGGCAAGTGAGCTGCCTTAAACTTTAGACAATATGTTAAAAATGTTAATGACCTATTAGTAGCTTAAAAATATAATAAAAGTTTCATTATTATTACTGTAATGGAACCTCACGTAACGAGCAAAACAAATTGTAAAAAAAAAATGACTTGCTTAACGAGCGATGAGAAGTCCCAAATTGTGTGAATACTCCATCAGTCTGTGTTTAGCATTCGTTCCGCTAGCATCTTAGTGTCGTGATCAAACATTTTTCCAAACTTGTGTTCACACATATTACGTATAAACATCAACAACCATTGCCCAGTATATAATAAACATGTCAAACGATATGCCAAATTCTTGAGCTATGTAAAGGCTATAATTAAGTATTAGAAATTAATTAATTTGACTAGAACTAGGCAGTATGGCTGTCATCTTGTATTAAATTTAATGACCAATTCCAAATTAAATTTTAAAAAGGTCTAAATTAAAAATTATTTATAATTATTAAATTTAATACAAGATGGCAGCATAACTGCCTACTTCTAGTCAAATTAATTAATTTATGATATTTAATTATAGCCTTTGCATACCCAAGAATTTCGCATATCATTTGGCGTGTTTATCAGACATATTATCTGTGATATTTTTTTTTGTTTTTTGCAAATCGAATTTGCATTCCAGGTTGATTCATTCCATGCTAGAAAAAAAATGAAGCTGATTCACACTCCTTAACAATGTATATTATATAATTTTCTTTGAATAAACATTATGCATAAAATATTTGAGTGTTTTTTCCGGCATGGAATGCATTATCACATTTTACATTATTTATATGAAAAAAACTGTTTCGCTTAATGAGTATTTTGCATTACGCATAAGATTCTGGAATGAATTATGCTCATTAAGCGAGGTTCCACTGTATATGCAATTAATATTTACATTTTATTTGTATTACTATTTTAATAAAATCATTTTATTTATTTATGTTTTTTTTTTAGAATATTGCAGAATTAATTTCACTGAACATTTTAATGTGAATGATAGATTTTAAAATTTTAATGCAAGTTTTGAATTATAACAAGTTCAATGTCCTATTACACATTAAAATGTAGCTAATGAAACAAAGAATCATTTGATGTCTATTGTTTGCTAGGCAACAACTACATAAAACACTTGCATGGAAGCATTATTTATTGAATGGACTATCTAGATATATAATTGATATATTACTTTCTCATATGAAAATAAAACAATGAGCAAAGATATAAATTATATTATTATTAAAAACTCACAAGTGTCATATTATTATAATAAATCCAGAAATTAGTACTGTTTTTAAAATAATTTACTGCTTTACGCTTTACTTACAATATATATATATGAGTACTCAAAATGAGGAACTTTAATGTTGTGCTCTGAAAATGATACTATTTCAATTATGATAAAAAAAAATACTATATATTATATTACATTAAATAAAGGATATCAAATGATAGCAATTTTGACTGAAAACATGTAAGATAAATTTTAAAATAATTTTTAGCATACTTTCTTACATTAATATTTTTAATATTGATTCCTAAAGCACTTGATGCAAAAGATTATGTAATATAATAAAAATCAAATAAAGTCTTTCTAATGCAGAAAGACAGTCTTAATCTCATTCTAACACTGAAAGACAGTCTTATATAAACTTAGTTTTAATATTAATTCAAATATAATAAACTATAAATTTGACTTACTTTCATATTGATTAATTTGCCTAACTTTATTATCATGTAAATGATATTTTACATATTTAGATAAATTTAAAAATTACTACTACTTTAAAAGAAAAATTATAATATATTAGAAATCTTAACTTTAGTTGCTGATATGTTTTCATAAACCAATCTCATATCAATATATCACTACATGTATACTGTATAACAAGATTCTTTTCACATATCTACAGAAATTAAACTTTTATGACATTGGTAATGTTTATGAGGGCTATATGATAATTATAGCACAAATTATCAAAATTACATCAACATAATTATTGCACAAAATCTTGAAAAGTTCAACAAACACCACACATTAATGCAGTAGCTCCTCATTATATTGTTCATTCAGATGTATGTTAATTTTTGTCTTCCAAATATAAAAGTGCTTTAGCAAATATTGGATAGATAATTTGGTTATATCATGTCATCTAATATATTGCTTATTTGGTTTGTCTTCCTACATGCATTTATAACGAGGAGCTACTATATTTACTTTTCCACACATACCCATAAGCATTCAGACATTTATCCTAGCATTTTAAACATTCCTTCCTGGTAATTTTCCTGTCCAAGAATTCTAAAGTACTGCAAAACTGCAGTTTGCAATGTTTCAATTCTTGAATGTTTTCCTTATAAGGAAGTTCGTGAATGAATTGAATCTTTTGGAAGCTGAGAATCATGATGTTTCAATGTCATGAAATTTCTTTTTGACTCTGGAGTGGACTATAATCCATATTTCATTTCCTGTAATAATGGTTTCCACAAAGTTATTCATCTTAGTAATGGCAGAGATTTTCAATTAATCTACAATTCTTTTGCTTTTGCCCAATAAACATTTTTGGAACCAACAAGAAACTACAAAATTTTAAATCTGAACTGATTTCATGAAAATGTTGTTCAGAATAATTATTATTTTAGTGATTTCATGAACTTTGATATATTCTTATTAAACCTTCAACAATGACAATTTTCATCAGTGTGCTGTGTCACCTGAAAGTAATCTTAATGTTCCAAAATGTTCATAACAAATCTCATTTAAGTACAAGGTCTACCTACTTAAGGTTGGCCTTACTTATTTTCAATTACAGAATTTAAAATTTTAATTGAAAAATTACTTTATGAAATTAAGAGAATAAACAAACAGCAAAATACAAAAAACCAGCATAAAGCTGAAAATTTAACATGAAACAAACATTTTCGGTAGTTTTAAACCACTATCATCTGGTTAGAAATGACATTTGAATATAGATTAATACATATAATGGAACAAAATTTACATTAATTTTTCATTGGCTGATTGGATAGAGATGACAATAACAGCCACATACGGTGTTATTTTTGCACTTCATATAAAGTCTTCCTTCCTTATTGGTGCCACATATATTCAACCAGTAGATGGATTCTTTAATTTAAATTTTATTCCATTACAAGCCACATTCTATATTTGAAAATCAGTTCTAATCTGACAATGGTGGTTTAAAATTACTGAAAACATTTGTTTCATATTAAATTTTTAGTTTTATGTTGGATTTTTTGGTCTTTTTGTTGTTTGTTTAATGTTAATATCCAGTACTGTACATGAAAGTGTAAATTTATTTTAAGAAAATAAATCTTAAAAGGCAAAAATAAAATTGCACTATAACAAAACCAGATATGCCTCCATTATTATCCTGATTAGAAATCATTTTCATTTCAAAAAAAAAAAAAATCAACAAAACAAAAATTCAGAAAAAAAAAACACTGATCAATAAACTAACATTTTGAGCCAATTTTATCAGTCGTCGTAAGGTTTACAATAAAATTAATAATGAATATAAAATAGAATTTACAAAATTTAAACTAAATAGAATATAGCCACCTCTATCTATACTTGTCTAACATACTAATAAATACAACTACATACCTATAACCAGAAAAAGAACAGATAATTGTAATGAAAATAAATGTTTTCCTCCAATTTGAACAGACATAATCAGGATACATGGAATGAAAACAAAATCAAATGCATGTTCAAAAAAATAGAACATAGCATTTATTTTTGTTTTCATTCCAGGTAGCCTGATTATGTCTGTTTAAAACAGAGGAAAATGCTTATATTCATTAAAATTATCTGTTCATTTGCTGGTTATAAGGGTGTAGTTTTGTTTATTTCTAAACTAAACATTTATTTGATTTGCAGTTGCCATGCATTTGGATGATAATGCTTACATATCATAGAAGCTTTTAGGTTATTGGGCTGCAATTTGAAAAAGTTGTAGATCTATAAATTCCCACTCTCATCAATTTGTCTGTCTTTCCTTAATCTCAAGAATGGTGCTAGATAAATGAAATTGAAGACCAGATATGGAAAGCTTAGGGGCAGGAGGTCCTGATTAACTATATACGAACTTCGGATGTGAACAAGTCATTTCAATTCAAAAATTTTCCCCTGAAAAAAGTTAGATGATCAGCACAATTCCATTGCTAATGAAAAAGTATGATGTACACTACAGTACTAATTTCAGGTGGAGAGCATATATTTTAAATTAAATAAATTAAAAATATGATTAAAAATTGCAGCCTGGCATTTATGATGATGTCACAATAAATAAGTGCTTGTTTCAAAGATAGATTTCAATGCATATGATGAGTCCATTTCTTTATAATTTGTAACTCTTGCATTTTTACTGACTTCGTAAATTTCAATTCTTTCCAGGTGTTTTAGATGGGCTCTCTCTCAGATGTGATGAAGTACTTGTGCACTGTCTAGGTTGACTTACACCTGATTGCAGTAGCAAACATAGCTCATGCTGTTGTGTAAAGACCCTTTTTAATTGATTCTTCATGGTTTCTTTTGTTCATATGTTTAAGGAGCATGCAATGGCCCCTATGTATTGTAATTTGTTTCTAACTCTATTATTCATTAAAGAAATAGAGAAGGCTCTAGGGAGATGATTTGGTCATTTGGATCTTTAGTGTTTTTGAGGAATGAACAGATTAAAGCTGTTCTTTTGTATAGTATACAGAATAGCAAGCAAAAGATCACCTTCAATTGTTTCTTTAATTTTTTGTGGATTTTTGGTTATTATGATAATTTTTGACACATCAGTTTGGCATCCAGTTTAGTTGTTTATCACTTATTTCAAACAAATATAAACACAAAAGTAATTAGAAAAATATTTATTAAATATATAACTGCTATCAAAATATATGAAGGTTATGACAAACTTTTAAATGATTAAAAAGATTTGAAGCAAAAGAAAAATATTGGCAGCATTTCCAGTTTGCTGACATAAAATGTTAAGACTAGACTTGTATCATGAGTAGAATATAGATCATGTCTTAAATAACACTTTGATTCTGTTTACCTGTGTGACATTTTTTGATGCTTATTCCTATATATATTGCAAACAATTCAAGTATAAAAAATGAAACATTTTAAGGTAACAGATTTTTCATGAAAATAATCATGATCATCTCCTCTGGAAAATATTAAATTATTATTATTGTGATAATTATTTGTTAAATCAGTAGTGTTTTTCAACATGTCCCCAACAGAAGAATCACAATGTAAACATTAAATTTCAAAAAACAGGATTAGTTTATTCAAAAGAGTAAAGAGAAATTAAGAATAAATAGAATAAAAATTAGTGAAGAAAAGAATTCTTACACATCAGATATCTGTAGAAATATATAGCCCAACTGATTCTAATCTTTCACCATGCAAGATGTTAGATAATAGAATTCCTAATAGAATTTCTTCTCCACCATTAAGTAGCATGCAAAACAGAATAGATAATAAATATATATTATTTTTATTTTCACTTTACTTTACATGTTATTAATCTTACAATATCATAAAAAGTTTATAATAAAATATTTAAAACTATAAAAATTCTTTGATATTTTTTTGTATAATATTAGGATTTAAAAAGTTTATTTTGTTGCTTTCATTTTAAAAAATTACATATGAATACAACACAAAAATCACATCTTACAGAATATTTGTACATGATTTATAAATTTCTGAAATAAAACTAAAGGACAGATCTGTTTCATGAAAACAAATTCTTCTAATAGCATTTATCATAATGTACGATTGTGTTACTTTTATAAATGACAAAGTATAAGTAATCAAGTTCATGCAGTTTTTGAATGTTGTTAATTTAAATGAAGCCAGAAGTTTGGAAAGTTCCAATATATGTGACAAAATCATTCATTTGTATTTACATTACCTAAGCAAAGTTTGAAAGCTATACTAATGGATTTTCAGATGTACTACCACCAACAAACTCTAGTAGCTTGTGACCTGCTCATTATTGTTTTCATGTCATAACTAATCAGCTGTATTAGTAATTTGCTTATTTCATATTCCTTACTTTCAAAGAATGAATTATATTTTGACAGATATTTGAATGTACAATGAAAAATGGATTAAAGATAATTCACTATTCATCACACCGGAATTACTAAAAAATTACGTACCAGAACCATTTACGGTGTGATCACGTAAAAAGATAGATAAACAAACGTTTTCGAACCCCACCTGGGCTCTGCTTCAGGTTCCAAACAGTTTCTAGATAGATGTTCGATATCTGTTAAAAATACGTTCGGTCAACATGTCATTTAAATAGATATCGAACATATATCTAGAAACTGTTTGGAACCTGAAGCAGAGCCCAGATGGGATTTGAAAACGTTTGTTTATCGATCTTTTCTTTTTTATTTATTTTTACGTGATCACACCGTAAATGGTTCTGTTATGTAATTTTTTAGAAAAATGGATTGTCTATAGGAATCTCAATCATTCATGTCATTAGTAGTCATCCAGTAAATATGTGTGCACTACACTGCACATACCTAAGCCCAGAATTCACAAATAGAAAATTCTGTGTGGTTGGTGGACTATAGATAGTATTGTCCAATATGATTTTCTTGTCAGTGAGCAACCAACCATTGAAGTCTATTTGACAGCTGCAATGGGTTGCAGATATAGCTTTAAAAAACAGCCTGCACTTGTCCATCACAAAAACACTTGAATTACTCATGCTATGTAAGAGCAAGATCACAATCTTGGCTGGAAAAATGAGCTGTCACAATGGAAAACCCAGTCACCTGTTACCATAACATGGGATGTTTATTCCACAAATCTTGATAAAACATTCACAAAACTTCCAGATAAAAACTATGATTAATCATTTGAACTGGAGAAACAAATTTCAAATGTACATTGCCTCTGACATCATAGAAACAGATAGGATAACAAGTCTGAAAAAAGTTCACTGTTGCAAAACAATCTCTCACACCAACATCTGGTAAACTGATGCAAATGGATTCATTGAACACTTACCTAGAATGGGAAGCTTGTACTAAGAAGGACCCTGCCATCCAGACAAGAACTGTGGTTTATTTGAGGATCCCCTCATATATAGAGCTATACTTAAAAAGGACTGCAGTCAACTGCAAGGACATGGCACCATTGCCACATGCCTGGAAGACCTTGTCTGAAGTCAACAAATAAACATTATCTATCATATTACCCCTTTTATGGACTGATTTAATTTTTGCACTTTATTATTTTGTATTATGTTTATTTTGAATTTATTTTTATTTATTTATTTTATGCATTTATTTAATTACCATATTTTTGTTTACCTTCTATTATCTAACTTAATTTGTATTTAATAACACTGGGCACCAATAAAAAATGTTTTCGAATGTTTCCTTTATTTCATGAGTGAAATCTTACTAATTTTGGGGTAAGAAAATTGAATATGACAAAGAAAAATTTTTATTAGCTCTATTTTCGGTGGTATACAATAGGCAATTTTAACAGCATAAGAGAAAACGATACATTTTAATTACATTTGCTAACAACATTGAAAGTGTTTTTGAATTTTTTTAAAATTACAGTAACATTCTAAGAGTTCTAAATTAATAGAAGAATACCTGGCAGGTGGTTTGGTGTGAAGAGAATCATGTGGTGACTTCATGAGATCGTTTTCTTTTGGCTTGACTCTTGTGAGTGAGTTCTGGTGCATCCCTACACACAGACCCAGCAGTAATCTGCAAGCATTGCTTCATTCCAATGGCCCTGATATCTTTGTTCCAATACAGAAATATCCTGGTGGAATCCTTCCCCATGTTCATCACTGACAGCTCCACAACTAGGAGAGAAAAAGTCTAGGTGGGAATGGAGAAAACAGATTTTGAAGGACATGTTGCATCCGAGTTGATGATATTTTTCCAGAAGTATTGTCACAGTCTCTTTTGTTGCCTAAGAATCCACAAATAACTCCCTTTAAGGCTTCCCAAGCTTCCTTTTCTTTTCCCTCCAAAACTTGGTCAAACGTGAGATCCTTTACAAGTTTCGAATTTGTGGTCCAACAAAAATACCTTCCTTAACCTTTGCATCACTTAATCTAGGAAATTTGTCTCTTAAGTACTTAAATGCCTGTCCTTTCTGGTTCCTACCTTTGACAAAAGACTTCATTAAACCCAGCTTGATATGAAGGTGTGGAAGAAGAACATCTTTTGGGTCCACGAGAGGCTAGGCAACGATATTTTTCTCAGTAGAGTCAATATTTCTTGCAGGCCAGTCCACTTGAATGTAATGTAATTTCCTATCCCTACTGTTCCACATACATAAAAAGCAACAGTATTTAGTATACCCCAGTTGCATTCCTAAGAGTACAGCAATGACTTTTAGATCAACACATATTTTCCATTTGTGCTCAGCATAATTGATTGAGTCAAGGAGGGCTGTCATGTTTGCATAAATATTCATTCTATAATAGAGTGTAATTTTATTATATGTTGATCTAAGGAGTTTTACAGGAAAAATGCCAACAAAAATTTGAAATAATTGAAGATGCACTATTTTGTAATGAAACATTTTTTTTACAAATTTTACTATAAAACCTTTCTCATATATTTTGTATTATTTAGATTACGTCAATCATTTTGAATTATAATTTAAAATGAATAAAAGTTTTAAATCTTTTGCGGACTATAGTTTTATCTCTTGCAAACCACTGGTTGGGAACCGCTGCTCCAAAGCAAGAGTTAATCAGTCATTTTTATAGTGATTTTTGAATTCAGTAGATGAAAATACATAAGAATATGCTAATTTTGAGCCCAAAACAAAATCATTGTTGTCCAGATGTAATTTATTTATTTCAACATCTATCATGTAAAATGTGACAACATATCTATCCAAATACATTTAAATTTTGTTTTCTATTCCAATTTATATTCCATCTTTAAAACCTGATGACCTTTGAAAAAGGTTGAAAATGTTAGTTTGTCATTAATTTTTTGTTCTTTACTGGATTAAGATGTTTGGTGAAATTGTTAATACTAAATATATCCATTAATTGGAGTATGGTTTATATTTAAACTAGTTTTGTAGGCATTAGAAATTATGTAGATCTGTGTTATATACCTCATATATTATGTTTAAAATATTTAATATTTAAATAGAAATATTAAATGTTGTATATATATATTTAATAATATATATAATTAACTTACCATCCCAAACAGTACTTGGCTTCTGAAATAAAGCATAACTACCTTTCAACTGAACAATGTAGACTATAGCAGTCCAGGCAGGAAAATAATATAAAAACTTCCAAGCACTTTCTGGCATTTTCTCTTGATTGCCAGGTGTTAATTCAAAATATTTTCCAATAGGCTGTAATTAAAATATAGTATGTACAATTAAAAAAAGCTATTTATTAAAGTGAAGTTAAAATTAAATCATTTCTTCTTCCAGTGTTGATATGAATTTCACTCCTGTTAAATTTGAAAATTAATTTTTTTAAATTTAACAGGGGTGATTTTTAAATTTTAAATTCTGTTAAAACAGAAAAATCTCATTTTAAAGCTACTTTGTACTTACTCTTCTTTTGAAATATATTAGAACCTTGCTTAACAAGCATAATTCATTCCATAATCTTGCTCATAATGCAAAACACATGTTAAGCAAAGTAAAACCCCATATAAATTAATGTAAAATATGATAATGCGTTCCATGCAAAAAAAAAAAAACTATTTTATGTATAATGTTTATTCAAAGAAAATTCTTCAGTACTGCCTACCTCTAGTCAAATTAATTAATTTGTAATATTTAATTATAGCCTTTACATAGCCTAAGAATTTGGCATATTGTTTGGTTTGTTTATGTAATTGCCGATGGTTGTTGATGTTTATACGCATGTGTGTGAACACAAGTTTGGAAAAATGTTTGATCACAAGCAACACTAAGAAGCTAGCAGAATGAGTGTTAAACACAGACTGATGGAGCACGTGCACAATGCAGGACTTCCCCTCTTCTCATCACTCGCTTAATGAGCAATATTTCACATAACGAGTATTTTTTACAATTTATTTTGTTCGTTATGCAAAATACTCGTTAAGCAAGGTTCCACTGTATATAAGAAGAAATGACTTTTAGAATAACTTGCATGAAGTATTGCACAGTTTAGTAAAAAGAAAGTTGTCAATTATTATATATATAAAATGTTCTAATAAGCTAAGAAAGAATACTATTTTCAAAGTTCATCATCCTATCCTCAATTTCCATAGTTAATAATTTCTATAAACTAAGAGGATAACATGAAAGATTTTAAAGTAGAATTTTTACTTAGTTTATTAAAACTTAAATATTTTTAAAAACTATAGTATTTTATCACAGAGTTGAAAGTCTATCTTGACATTTAAATTATCAGTGCAACATTTTAATATAAGTACTATCTGATATATGATAACATATCTGATAACAACGTAACAATTTGTATAGCATGATAGTCTAATGTTACTCTGTAACATTCAGACTATCGTGCTATACAAATTTTTAGCAAATTAAACTTAAGAATTTGATTTCTGTTTGAACTTTACTTTATATATATCTCTAAGCCAGATCATTGGATGATGATGTAGTCACCTGATTCTACAAGTGAGAGATCACGAGGGCACACGGTCAGTACCCAAATTGCCACTTACACGTCAAATTGGTAAAACTTGCTCACTTTGTCGTTTGGATGGCTTTCTATCAAGTGGTGAGGGGGGTGAGCAAGTTCGATAGGTGTCCTTGGATAGACAGGAGACAGGTTTAGCATAACAAAAATAAAAATTTATTACTTGACTACCTATAACATACATGAGGCTACACAGAGTTAGAAGAATATACAGGTTATATGATTAAATGCCATTACTGTCTCTAATATTTTTCAAAGGGCTAATCTATTAGTTAGGCCTATTTTCCAGAGAGAGAGAGAGTTATTTAACTTGTGGATTATTTTATTATATTAAATATCATAAAACATAAAAAAACCAGCACAAAAATATATTTAAAATAAATAGGTTGTGACAAACATTTTGATCCAATTAAGATCTGAATCAGGTCAAAAATGTTCAAAAGAATTAGAATGCGGGATGTCAGAATTTAAATATTTTAAAATTGTCCAAACTGTAAACATTATAACCAGTATACAACAAAAAAAATCACTTAATTTTAACATTGATGATAACATCTAAAAAAAATTAACACAACACAAATATATATTTTTGGGCTGGTATTTTTTGAAGGTTTTATGGTGTTATTTAATAGTTATAACTGGCTTTGTGAAGATTCAAAATTATTAATATATTTATAAGATTATTATAATCTATATATGTTATAATTTTATTAATAAACATCAACAATTTTCTTAAAAATTCTATTATCTCATTATTTCTTGAAAGTATGTTGCAATTAGAATATGCAATTCAATTGTTATGAAATATAATTATACAAATGTTAAAGTCCCATCAACAGATTGCATCACATAACTTGGAAAGTTCACCAATCCAGCACTTACATATTTTTAAAGCAGAACAAAAAAAAATCTTTGCAAAAATTATGAGTATTGAGTTAAGACTTAAAATAAATATTTCAGAAATAGCTTGGATATTGTGTGCATCTATAATAAATAATTGTAATCATCTAATTGCTTAATTAAGGAAGATATTCATTCCCACAATCTATAATTAAAACATTTTAAAAGGCAAAAGTTTGAGAGTTGAAGTTTTAAATACAGGTATTCCTTGTATAACATGGTAGTTACATTCCAAAAAAGTGCTATGTTATGCAAATCTGTGCAATACAAAACAAACAATTAATGCAAAAGTTACAAAAGTTTACTATTCTTTTTCATTACTAAGAGAAATATCTTCATTAAAGCAATCAATAATTAATTAACAATCAAAATTAAAAATACTGTATTACGCATTAATATTAATTTTAGTTAAATGAGGGCATTTTCTTTGTACAAAATATCATCATTATCTCAGCTCTTTTGTAGATCTTGATCAGAAGTATCAGCAACATTTTCATATTTTTTATTTCTATCATAAAAGAATTTTTTTATGAATGATGAAATAAAAATATGTTATTAATCAAAAATTTCTTCTAGTGAGACATATTTGTTCATTCAAATACCGAGCAACTTTTTTCAGAATTTGTTTTCAAATACCAAATTGTTCGAGTATCAAGATACAGTAGAATGTCGTTTATCCAAAAGCGTTCCAGTCGTCAAATTTAAATTTTCGCTAGTGCTGTGGTGCTACAATCTTTGGCAATATCTTGCACTACTCCAATATTTTTTTTGTTGTTGTTGTGTATGTTTTATCTGGCAGTACTGACACTGTTGTTGTGTGGTGTTTTTCTGAGGACTGTGTGTTGTGCTGAATCAAACGTTTTTGATACTAGATTAACTTCTAAAGCAGGGGTGTCCAACCTTTTTGTTTCTCTGGGCCACATTGGAAGAAGTCATGGAGTTTTGGGCCACAAGTATATTATATATACTGTACTTGTGGCCCAAGTATATTTTGGCCAAATCCTTAAATATACTTGTATATTTATGGATTGGCATGTCGAGATTATAGTAATAAGTATTAAAACTTTATTACGAAAAAGGATATTTTAAAAAAATTACTTCTACAGACACTTTCAATTTTTACTTAGAAATAGATAAATTCAATTATTATAAAAAGGAGAAACAAACATTTATTTGACAAACACAAATATTTGTTTTATTTGAGTCTCTAATTAATAAAAAATGACGAAACACCATTTTAAAGTGCATTTTTATTTAACTAATATATTTATAAATAATATGTAGCTCAAAAACTAGCCAATGTGCCAAATGATATTTTTTATGCCAAATTATTAAAAGGGTAGCCAAATTTGGCACAGTAGCCAAATCTTGCAACACTGGAAGGAATACCAAATAAAGATGGAGTTGGGACTCAAAAGGATTATAGATCCAAAGCACGGAAAAGAGAGAAAAGACAAAAGATAAAGAAGTGAGAAAGGTTGGAAAATTAAGGATCAATATGGGCATAACAGAAGGTCTATTTAATCTTTCTCACTACTTTTTATCTTTTGGCCTTTCTCTCCTTTCCCCGAATTTGACTCTATACTCCTTTGAGTCACAACTACAGCCTTATTTAGTATACCTTCCTCATTCACACATTCCCAAGTATTTGAAAATATTTCCTTTCCATTCAAAAATAAAATATGTATTAAGGTTTAAGGCTTTGAGTTTTTGAGTTTTTTAGTCTTTTTTTGAGTTTATGCCATTGAAATAAATAAAAAAATTTGTCGGTTTTGTTTACACATTTATTGGGCCGCAGGTTGGACACCCCTGTTCTAAAGAATAATTTTTTTTGTTTTTATGTTTTTCAATATATTTATTTTGTTTGTAAAAAATAAAGAAATAATTTTTAACGATACAATAGCCATGATTATTATTTTAAAAAGTTTACATTAGGCTTAACATCAACAAAAATTCAACGCAAATCAACACACAACAGAGAAAAATTTCAGCATGGGATAGGTTAATATATTTTTTCATACATAATCGGTTTTCCGAAAAATAAGTTATCCGAACAACCCCAGTCACCAATTGATTTGGATAAACGACGCTCTACTGTACTTCATATACTCAGTACTTCAATTTACAGTTTAAATAAATTTTACTAAATACAAAGATTAATGTATAAAAAAACAAAACAATGGGTATTAAAGACTAAAATCTGAAAGCAACAACTATTACAACACCAGGTTGATAATAAAATTTTTTTTTCTTGTGCTAGTTTTCCTATCAGTTTTCATTAAAGTAAACCTGACAAAAGACAACACAAATTAAAAATTTCAATATTGTAAAATCAGGGGTGCACAACCTGCAGCCCGCGGGCCACATACGGCCCCTTATCAATGTTTATGCGGCCCGC